>NC_086452.1:292671817-292856817 GCF_028390025.1 Pseudophryne corroboree | reverse complement strand
TTCTGGCAAACTCCCAAGATATCCTCCTCCTTCATGTACAACTGACTGTAAACTTCCTACAAGCCCACGGATGTCTAATCAACTGTAAGAAGTCCTTAATGCGTCCCTGCTCGGAGAATGGTGCACCTGGGGGCACTTCTGGACACACAGTCAACGGCTGTTTCTGTCTCCAGAGAAGGTTCTGAAACTTCAGGAGAGGATCAGATACTTACTCTCTCTCCAAAGAGTGTCGTCTGTCGCTGCCCTGGTGGCTACAGGACCAGCAGTTAAGCAGGATCTGTCCCTTCTGGATCCCCAACTGGGTCCTACTCATCACAGATGCCAGTCTGAGGGGTTGGGGCGCGGTGTTGGAGCAACTCTTTTTCCAGTGTCTGTGGACCAAGGAGAAATCATTCTGGAATTGCGGGCAGTGTTCAATGCTTTGTCTCTCGCCATGCCTCTGTTACAGAACAAGCCTGTTCAAGTACGGTCAGACAACGCCACCACGGTGGCATACATAAACCATCAAGGAGGCACTCGAAGCCGCATGGCAATGATGGAAGTATCAAAAATCCTTCGTTGGGCTGAACGCCATCTGCCAGCAATAATCTGGGGAAGCAGATTTCCTCCGTCATCAGGACGTGCACGCCACAAAGTCTCGGTCTCCGAATCAAGAACCAAGGATCCTCAAGCAGCGTTCGTGGATACACTAGCAATTCCATGGAACTTTCGGCTGCCCTACGTGTTCCCTCCAGTGTCACTTCTTCCCAGGGCACTGCGGAAGTTCAAACAAGAAGGAATTCTACTTCGAGTCGCTACAGAGTGGCCCAGAAGGCATTGGTTCATAGGGTCTATCGATAGACTGTTCTCTTCTACTTCCTCAATGCCCAAACCTCCTCGTTCAGGGCCCTTGTGTCTACCTGGCCAGACTGGCTTTGATGGCATGGCTCTTGAAGCGTCACTCCTGAGGGCCAAAGGATTCTCCAAGGTGGTTATCCAATCTATGCTGAACATCTGCATCGGCATCTGCGCGGATTTATTATAGAGTCTGGCATTCTTACGTCACCTGGTGTGCTGCTAAGAATAACGATGCATACACGTTCAGAACTTCCAGTCTTTTGGCTTTTCTGCAACAAGACCTGGACTTAGGCCTTCGTCTGGCCTCCCTCAAGGTTCATATTTCTGCCTTGTCGATGTTCCAGAGAAATAGCGTCTATTCCTGACGTTCATGCTTTCACTCAGGGTGTGTTGCGAATTCAGCCTCCCTATGTCCCTCCTGTGGCTCCATGGGATCTGTCTGTTGTCCTGAATGCCCTGCAAGTCTCCATTTGAACCTCTTGGGTCAGTGGACCTTAAATGGCTTACGGTCAAGGTCCTGTTCCTACTGGCTATTGCCTCTGCTAGGAGGCTGTCAGACTTAGGCACTTTGTCCTGTCGTCCACCCTTCCTGATATTTCACTGTGATCGGACAGTTCTTAGAACTCGCCCGGGTTACTTGCCTAAGGTGGTGTCATCTTTTCACCTTAAGCAAGAGATTGGTTCCGGCTTTCATCTCTTCTGGTTTGTCCTCCAAAGAGCGGTCTTTGGATGTGGTACGGGCTGTCCGTATATACGTGGAGAGGACTGCCTCTATCAGGAGGTCAGATACCCTTTCTGTACTTTTTGGTTTTTACAAACGTGGTTTGCCTGCAAATAAGCAGACCTTGACCAGATGGATTAGATTGGTGATTGCACAAGCCTATGCACAGGCTGGACTCCCAGCTACTGCTGTTATTAAAGCCCATTCTACTCGGTCTGTTGGACCTTCTTGGGCGGCCCTCCAAGGCGTGTCCGCTGAACAATTGTGCAAGGCGGCTATGTGGTCCTCAGTGAACACGTTCATTAGCTTTTATGCCTTTGATACTTCCGCCTCCCAGGATGCTTCCTTTGAACGCCGGGTTCTCATACCTGCTACAACGCATCCCCTCCCATGAGGAACTGCTTTAGGACGTCCCCGATGTTTTCCTGTGGAAACTAATGTACCCCGCTGCAGAAAAGGAGATTTATAGTAGACTTACCATTGTTAAATCTCTTTCTGCGAGGTGCATTAGGTTCCACAGGGCACCCACCCTGACGCACCTAGCTTCTATGGGTTTGTATGGCATTAGTCGCTAGTCCCTTCTCCTGTTGTGAGAACGTGGTTCTGTGTGACTAACATCTACCTTCTCTTTTACCTGCTCCTGCATTGGACTGGTTAACGAAACTGAGCTCACAGTGCCTGCAGGTGGAGTTATAGAGGAGGCCCCAATGCATCCTGGGACAGTCTAAAGCTTTAGTCCAGGGATGGGGAACCTTCGGCTATCCAGCTGTTCAACTACACATCCCAGCATGCCTTGCAACAGTTTTAGCATGGCCAAATGGCAAAAATGTAGCAAGGCATGCTGGTATGTGTAGTTCAACAATAGCTGGAGGGCCGAAAGTTCCCCATCCCTGCTTTAACCTGTTGGTGATTGGATCAAGATCCATCTCTACACCCCGATGTTTCCCTGTGGAACAAATGTACCTCGCAGAAAGATTTAACAATGGTAAGTCTACCATAAAACTCCTTTTATTTTACATTCTTTACCTTTAAATCCTACTAAAGCCTCAGAAGACCCTTCGCCACTTATTTAGAGAAGTGGGGTCCGGGTTCCTGTCTGCTTACTGCAGAGCTGCAGCAGGGATTCAGTGTTTAACTGAGAAGCACTTTCTACCCACCGAGCGGCTTCATCCTCCTGAGGCTCGACGTCGCAAGACTGGTGAGTGTATTCACCCTGACAACAGCGCCCGTGTGCAGCCGCGACAAGCGGTCTGCAGCAGCCAGCGGCCATTTCCTCATTCTACCTTCCCTCACTCCCATGCTGGGCACCAGCAGCAGGGAGGGGGACAGTGCAGCACCGGAGATTGAGCCGCGTCAGCGCACTCATAGCGCAGAGAAGCCGCGGCAAGCACCAGGGCTACAGTACTACTTAGCCAGGCGGGTCCCGGCGGCCAGAGCAGTCCCATTTGAGAGAGGGCTATCCATGGTTATAGCGTTCAGGCACCCAGCCAAGATGGTGGTTCTGGGTGCCTGCTTAGCATAGCTGTGAAGGTCGAGGAGGAGGGGATGGAGTTACCGGGCTTTTAGCCTGTCAATCATAACAGACGGGATCCCTAAGCTACTGCAGCGGTTGTAAGATTTACTGCTCTCTCTCTTTTCACAGAGACTGGTGGCAGTAATACATGCTGACAACTTCAGAGCCTGCCTTGCAGATACAGGGGTACAGGCTGGTAGCTGATGGAATCTATCAAATTATTTGGATTGTAGCTCCCTCTATCCTCCTGCCTCTCTAACTCACTCTCTCACCTTTTCTAGTAGTGTAAGTGTGTGTGCCTCTGTCCTGTGCGATGACTGGCAAGGGACTAGCAACAAAGTGGTAACAAAAGCTATTTGTATGTGCCAAATGTAATAAGAAGGCACACACTGATTCCTCACTTTGTGAAGCATGTGCTTCCGAGGTTATATCAGTAGGTCCTTCACAGGATGCCAGTTTTCCCCCTGGGCAGTGGCTCTTACAGGAACCATGTCTCAGCTGAGTTGGCTGCTTTGCGCAAATCTTGTGAATGTTAGGGAGGTCCCTTAACACGGTTCAGTTTCTCCTTCTCGCTCTACAGGACCAACTTGGGTGGTGGGACTCGCCAAGTCAGTGTATAGTCTCACTAAGCTCCTGGGCACATCTTAATAATCAGTCCCAGTTAGCCTCCCGAGCTAAAAAGCGTCTGATACAACAAATTCTTTAATCGGATGAATAGAGAGAGAAACTATTATCCCAGGATGCGGTGCATGATGAGGATTGTGAGATTACTGACACTGAAGAAATAAATCCTCCCAAAATCTTCTCAGGGGGTTGAACCCCTTATTTTAGCAGTTCGATAAAAAAAAATCTCAGGTGGATTCCTTTCTATCTCTCTCTCCAGGCTGTCAAAAAAGACTGTATTGCCGGTTCCGGGAGCAACTTCTTTGAAGGATCCATCTGACCGTAAATTGGACACCATGTTAAAAATCCATTTATACGGCAGCAGGTATTTCACTTAGGCTGCCTTTAGTCAGCTCTTGTGTCAACAAAGTAGTGGAACAGTGGGCGACTAAGTTTATTAAGGACTTGCAGGAAGGTATTCCTGTTGAGGATGTTATCATTTTAGTGGAACACCTTAAGGAATCCCCTATGTATTTAGGAGAAGCTGCTAGAAATATTGGTCAATTCTAGATTCTCAGCATCAACTATTGCGGCCAGAAGAGCCCTTTGCTAACGATCATGGCAAGTAGACACGGAATCTAAAAGGGCGGCAGATCCAATTCCCTTTACTGGTGATATTTTTTTTGGGGGGGAATATTGGATACACTAATTTCACTAGCCACAGGTGGCAAGTCTACTTTTCTACCAACGCTTAACCTGCTGCCTAAACGCTCTTATGCTGGAACATAATTTCGATCCTCATATTTCGATTCTTTCGTTTCTACACAAACCTTTCGAGGACGTGGAAGAGCCACACCTCTGCCAGGTAGAGGCCGCAGAAGGCAGCCAGCAGTTGCTCGTCGCTAAGACCCAAAATCTGCAGAAAAGATCGTGGCAGGACGTTCTCAATTCCCACCGGGGCTCAGAGACGGTGGGAGCGCGTCTGCAAAATTTTCAATGTGACTGGTTTCTCATATCCGAAAATGTGTGGATTCGCAATGTCATATCTAAGGGGTACAAAGTAGATTTCGAAGTTTTACCTCCTGGAAAATTTTTCATTACAGGTTTTCCCATTTTACCTGACAAACGGTTAGCCCTTCAGGGGTCAACACAAGCCTTGGTGGACTCAGCAGTGTGGATGCCTGTCCCATTGCACCAATGAAAAAAGGGTAATTATTCAAATCTTTTCGTAGTCCCAAAATCGAATATAAAGGTCTTGAACCTGAAGTCACTGAATCAGTTTCTTAACAGTTCAAAATGGAGTCGATCAACTCTGTAATTGCGACTTTGGAACCCAAGGAGTTTGATATCTCTGGACATCAAGGAATCCTACCTCCACATCCCAATAAGGGAACCGCATCTGGCCTTCCTCAGATTTGCAATACACAAAGATCATTTTCACTTCCGATCTTTTACCACTCTGGTTTGCCACAGTGCCCAGGGTGTTTACCAAGATAATGTCTGTACTGATTGCTCACCTCATATCCTTGGGGGTTAGGATTATCCCATACCTGGCCGACCACCTCAAGGCTCCATCTGATCTTCTCCAGGAGCACGCTCTTAACGTACAGCATTTTAGTGAATCACGGTTGTATAATCAACCTTCAGCTGTATCCAGTTTCTCGTAATGATACTGGACACCATTGTACAGAAGGTTTTCCTACCGGAGTACAAGGTGTTGAGTATCTGATGATGAGATCCTTCTGAACCAAAACCACGAACAGTATCCGTCCACTTGTGCATTCGCTTGTAAGGGAAGATGGTAGCGGCTTTTGAGACCCTGCAATTCAGACGTTTTCATTCATGTCCTTTCCAGCTGGGCCTATTGCACCAGTGGTCAGGATCTCCTCTACATCTCCAGCAGCTGATCCATTTAGAACCAAGGATGAATGTGTCGCTCCTTTGGTGGCTCTAACCATACAATCTTACAGCAGACAGACGCCAGTCTCAGAGGTTGGGGCGCGGTTGTGTTAGATTCACGCTTCAAAGGCAGTTGGTCTCAACAGGAATCCTTGTTATCGATAAATATGTTGGAACTGAGAGCGATCTACAATGCCCTGGTGGAAGGCTCCCACATTCTTCACTCCAAAGCAGTAAAGTTTCAGTCTGACAACGCGACAGCTGTCGCGCACGTCGACAAACAGGGGAGGAATACACGCAGTCGCATGGTCATGTGAGAGGCAGCATGGATTATGCAGTGGGCAGAATGCAACGAGGTAGTTCTGTCGTATTCATTCCGGGTATAGACAATTGGTAAGCAGAGTATCTGTCGTCAGGATCCGCATCCGGGAGAATGGGCTCTTCACCTGGAAGTGTTCAAAACTCTAGTAAACTGATGGGGTTGTCCACAAGTGGACATTGTGGTGTTATGACTCAATCATTAGTTTCCTGGATACATGTCCAGAACAAGGGAGACTAAAGCAGGAACAGTGGACGCTCCGTCAGTGCCTTGGCTGTATGACCTTGTCTACGTGTTTCCTCCATTTCCTCTTACTTTGAGCCCTTGGAGGAAGTGGACCTTAAATACCTTGGATGGAAGACTGTCTTTCTCCTGGTCATGGCTTCAGCACGGAGGGTGTCTGAATTAAGTGCATTGTCCAGTAAACCTCCATAATTTTCCATGACGATAGAGCGGAATTGAGGACGCATGCTTTTTTTCTTTTCTTTTTTTTTCTTTTTTTTTTTTAAAGGTTGTTTCAGCTTTTTATATCAACCAGCCTATTGTGGTCCCGTACTTCCAGGAGGATTTTGGGACACTTATCCTGGATGTGGTTCGAGCTTTGAAGATTTGTGACCCTAACAACACCTTGGAGAAAGACTGTCGCTTTATGCAGCTACCAAGCAGACCTTGGCCCATTGGATTAGGATAACTATTTGCCAAGCCTATTTCAACAAGACTCAATGACCTCTGCTTTCCATTTCTGCTCACTGTACGCATTCTGTGGGAGCGTCGTGGGCTGCTAGTCGTGGGGCTACCTCGGCTCAACTCTGCCAAGCAGCAACTTGGTCTAGAATTCATATATTTGTTAAGTTTTACAAGTTTGGTACATTTGCGGCTTCAGCTTTAAAGTTTGGCAGTTTGGTTTTACAGGATCCTCAGCGCTCTTCCGCCCAAGGGGGAAACTTTGGGATGTCCCCAGTGTCTTCTAAGCATCCCAGTGTCCTCTAGTGTCTTTAAGAGAATAGGGGATTTTGGTACTTACCAATAAATTCTTTTCTCGGGGGACACTGGGTGCCCACCCACCACTGTTCTCTTGCCTTGGTAGTTGTGCAGGTTTGTTGTTATTAATTGGTGTTATGGTCTTTCCTCATTCTAGTTCTGTCTTGTCTCCCCTCGGCTCATTCTTAAACTGAGGGATGATGGGGAGCAGTCTGTTTCACTACTTTATTAATTTAAAGTGCCCAGCTCCCTGTAGCCACCGTCTACACCCCAGTGTCTTCTAAGCATCCCAGTGTCCCCTCTGGCCTCCGAGAAAAGGATTTATCAGTAAGTACCAAAATCCCCATCATTCAGTTTTGGCTACTGAATTCCAAAGGGCTAAAATTCCCACTGAAAGGATGCTACAACTAAATTTACCAAACGGTGAAGTAAAAATCCAACAACCAATTTGACAATTTTTGTGTGTTTTTCAGTGTTTGGGAGCAAATGGTCAATTGGAATTTGCTCCCATCTATTACCAAATTTTAGTTCCAACCAGCCTGATCGAACAATAAATCTTTAGTTGTATGAACAGCTTAAGACAATTTAGAACTTGCACAGCCACCAAAGATCAAACGGCTAGAAAGTTTGACTGTCAGTACCAGAATTTTTGAAGCTTCCACTTCTCCCAGCTCTTCTCTCTGAACTTATGTCACAATTTATACCACCTTGGCCTAACTTTAACATCTTGGGTCTTGAGGCTCAGATTCTTCTCAAGTAATTTATATAATTGCATCCCTATCATAGTGAGAGATTCAAATATTTATTGGTGACTATTTTCCTCATGGAATATTCAGCTACTTTGCTTTTCTCCTTGGAAATTTTGTTTTTGGAACTCTGTACAGGTGTCAGTGCTGCTGGGCCCTTAAAGAGGAGCTACCTTCTGTCTGGTACCTGCTTCAACAGCAGGATCTTAGCCTAAATTTGTATTTCAGATTCCTTGGACGTAGCTCTCGTAAGGGGTTCTTTTCTAGCTAATTGCTGTGTCGCAGTTGATGTCCATTTCATCATTTCTTTTAGATTTTCCCACTTTAGGCCAACATGTGTGTCCTTTCCAAATGTAATATTGGTCTTCCACATGAACAAGGAGATGTAGCTCTGTACTTTTGAGGGGAGGTGGCGATTAAATGGCTAGAGAAAAAATAATAATTTCTTTCCCTTTATGAAATACCCTGCCTTACTGTTAGTAGTGTATATTCCCAATTGTGAGTTATATATTTCCCTCACTATAGTCTTGGTGAAAGATTTTGTTGCAAAGTTAAAAAATAAAATAAAACCTGTTGAGAATTGTGTAGGTGTGTGCGTGTGTAAAGATATAGACTTTGCTTTGCTATTTTCTTCGCTTTGCATCCTCTCAGATCAGTAATGCATTATAACCTCTTATGATTCAGAAAAATGCCTCTGTCCTGCAGGATTACTTTGAGATAGTCAAGACACCTATGGACCTATCAACCATTAAACGCAAGTTGGACACTGGGCAGTACCAGGAGCCATGGCAGTATGTGGAAGACATCTGGCTCATGTTCAACAATGCCTGGCTGTATAATCGAAAGACATCTCGTGTTTACAAATACTGCTCAAAGCTGGCTGAGGTGTTTGAACAGGAAATTGATCCAGTCATGCAAACTTTGGGATACTGTTGTGGCAGAAAGGTGAGTACAGCTAATGAATTAAACATTTTTATTTGTATTGGTTTTGCAATAGGGAACTACATGTGGTGACCACTTAATTAGGCACACTTCTGCACTTGCTCATTAATGCAAATACCTTATCAGCCAATTATGTGACTGTAGCTCAGTGCATTTGGACTTGGTCAAGAGGCTCACTTGTTCAGACCAGACACCTGAAGAAATGTGCTGTAAGTGACATTGGTTGCTGGTGCCATGCAATTTTGTTTGAGTATATCAAACTGCTGATTTCCCATTCATTTGTTTGCTCAACAGTCTGTAGAGTTTAAAGAATATTACACAATAAAATCATCCAGTGAGATGCAGTTATTTGGATGATAATGCCTTGTTAGTAAAAGGTCAGGGGTGAATGGACAGACTTGCTCAAGCTGGCAAGTAGACTACATTAACACACATACCTATGCATTAAGATACAACCACGAGAGAATCTCTAAATGTACAGCACTTTGAACCTTGAAGCGGATGCGTTACATCAGCGGAATACCACACTGGGTGCCACTACGGTCAGCTAAAAACTTGGAATTGAGGCTACAGTGGGCACAGGCTCACAAATACTGGACAGTTGAAAAGTGGAAAAACATTGCCTGGTCTGATTCTTGATTTCTGCTGTAACATGGAGATGGTAGGGGCAGAATGTAGCATGAACAGTAATACATTAATTCATCCTGCCTTGTGTAAAAAATTTTAATGTTTTCTTGCAACACATTGGCTCCTTAATACGAATGATGCATTGTGTAAATGCCTAATCCTACGTAAGTATTTTTGCTGACCATGTTAGGGGGGCATTTGATCGAAGGTGGTTCATTTAAAAAATAAATCCTGCTCTGCATCGTTTTTGCCGCAGTGTTTTAAGATTCAGTTAGTGGACTGAAAATGAGATGCAATGATTTCTATAGAAATCACTGCATCTGTTTTCTCGCACCCCCAGAGTAAGTCTGATTATTTCCCTAAAATCTTTATTTTTAGTAGTCCCCAGGACTTGCTTTGGTACCCCTGTGCAAGTGTCGTCCCCAAACCCCCCCCTCCACCCACCCCCACCCACTCCCCTTCCCCTCTCCCCACCCCCTTCCCCTCTCCCCTCCAAGGTCTAATTAAGCAATTGGAAGTTTCCAGTTAGTTTAATTAGTAATTGATTACCTTCTGAAGTGGTGTTTTCTCCAGCGTTTGGATCCGGTCTCTTGCAGCGGCGATAAGTATGTGAGGTATGTTTGTGGTTCCCCCCCCCCCCCCCCCCTTCCCCCGAGGCAGCAGCTGGAAGAACTACATCTCCAAGCAGCCCTCCCTAGTGCAAAGATGGAGAGGAGACCACCGGAGAGGTAAGTACCTCTTAATTTTTTCCACACGCTGCAGTTTACTTGGCTGAATACCCTGCAACCACTTTGGAAAAAAAAGTCAAATAAAAATTGGATACTGCAGGTATTGGGAGCACGCATACCCGCGGTAATACAAAATTTGGAGCAAGGTATTTTACCTTGCTATACCTCGCGCCCAATTAAATTGCCTTGTATGTGTCTCCATTATGACCACAGTCTAATGATCTTTCAGTGGCTACTTACAGCAGAATAAACTACCATATCTCTAAGCACATGTCCTTATGAGGTGCACAATGTGCTTTTGGTTACTTACGTGTACAGATAACAATCCAATAGAGCACATTTTGAATATGGTGCAACAGGAGATTGGCAGCATATATGCAAAGCCCACACAACTGCAGCAACCAGAATCTCCAAAGAAAATTTCCAGTTCCCTTGTTGAATTCATTCAAACAAATATTCACTGTTCTAGGGTGTTCCTACTTACTACTGAATGCATATTGTGGAAGGGTTTCCACAGACTGTATTTTTAAATACACAACTTTTTGCTTTTTTCATCTTATGCAAGATTTCCCCTCTCTTTGTTTTTTTTTTTCTCCCAGCTTGAGTTTTCTCCACAAACACTGTGCTGTTATGGTAAACAGTTATGCACTATTCCGCGTGATGCTACATACTACAGTTATCAAAACAGGTAAGTACTTACAGAGAAACACTTCAGTTTTCCCCAACAAAATATGTTTACAATGCTTTACATGTAGTAATATGAAAGCCATGGAAGGTTTCATTGTTTTTTTTGGGATGTGGCAAATGTGAACTTTGAAGTATCATACTGTATGTTTAAAAATCTTTTATGAAAGTGCCGTTTCTCGTCACCCTATTTCTGCTTCTGTTTGTACCCTGCCTGTAATCAATAGATGTCTTGGCTTCTATGCTCTATCTAGTCATACACTAAAGAAAGGTACTTAACATATCAGTTTGTCTACCTCTGAATTCACAAAACATTACTGTGTTTCATGTGGGCAGGCATTTTGTTTAGAATTAATTTCCAGCTGAAATGTTGATGAGCTCTGTGAAAAGCTACTTCTTCAATATCTGTGCTTACAACTGAGAGTTTGACTGCTATGAATTACCTGCTTTATTCCACTCAGTGCCTGCATTGTTAAGGTCAATTTATCCTAGGTGAACTACTACAATTATATTTGATTGGATTGGATTTGGCTGCAGTTAGGACTTCTAAGTAAATTGTTGGTCATAAGTGATTGTTTTTCAGTTTGTAATCGTACATGAGCTCTATCCTTTTGCGAAGTAAATGCTGCTCATTTGTATTTCTTTTTCTTCTTACATATAGATAGATGGAGAGCTATATATCTTTGTTCAATATATATATATATATATATATATATATATATATATATATATATATATATATATATATATATATAATACAGGTTGAGTATCCCTTATCCAAAATGCTTGGGACCAGAGGAATTTTGGATATCGGATTTTTCCGTATTTTGGAATAATTGCATACCATAATGAGATATTATGGTGATGGGACCTAAATCTAAGCACAGAATGCATTTATGTTACATATACACCTTATACACCCAGCCTGAAGGTAATTTTAGCCAATATTTTTAATAACTTTTTGCATTAAACAAAGTGTGTGTACAGTCACACAATTCATTTGTTTCATATACACCTTATGCACACAGCCTGAAGGTCATTTAATACAATATTTTTAATAACTGAGTATTAAACAAAGTTTGTGTACACTGAGCCATCAAAAAACAAAGGTTTCACTATCTCAGTCTCACTCAAAAAAGTCCGTATTTCGGAATATTCCGTATTTCGGAATATTTGGATTTGGGATACTCAACCTGTGTGTGTGTGTGTGTGTGTGTGTGTGTGTATATATATATATGTATATGTATGTATGTATATATATATATATATATATATATATATATATATTAAAAGAAGTTTCTGAAACACGTGTTCTATTTGGAAATACTCAGCTTTCATATATTAAGGCATTTGAATATTGGTAAGGCACGTTTTTGTGCTTTTGAAAAATTAGGGAAGATGTAAGCTTTACAGCATATCCCATACTGAGAGTTTAGTGCTATTAACTTTAGATTTATTTTGAGTTTAAATACGCTTACAAAATGTAACCGGCTAATAACAATCTAAAGTCAATCTTAAACATAAGTATTATTACAAGTACTTGGATTTTGTGCAAACATCTGAGGTTATTGTAAATAACAATTAAAACTAATGCGCTACAAAGCAGCACAGACCACTACTGGTGAATTCCCATCGAACAAAGCATATATAAAAGTCAGCAAGAGATGGACCATATGTGTTCTGTGGATTGTCCCAGCATATGTGGTATCCTTAAAAGGTTGACACTTTTCTGATGCTTCCAAGAGTGTTTTTTAATAAATAAAAACAGTAGTGTAATACTGATAAAATGTTTGCTTCCTCACACGTGTCTGGAAAGTATAGAAAAGTTGATGAGTCCCCTCCAGGTATCAGAGCTGCCACCGTCCATTGTATAACACCCCAGCTGTGATGAATAAGTCACACTGTGTATAAATGCTTACATGTGTGGGTACTTAAGCACAGTGAAAGTTTGCCCGTAAAGCAGAGGTTCTCAAACGCGGTCCTCAAGGCACCCCAACAGTCCCAAGTTTTAGGTGTATCCATGGCTCAGCATGGATACATCAGGGAAGGAGCCGGAAGCTATGTATTCCGGCTCCTCCCTCTTGCATATATCTTTTTCTCCTGTCTCCAGGAAGTAAAGTACAGAGCAGGGAAGTTTGTTTTAAACTACAGGGTCTACCTCTAATGTTGCCTGGTGCGCCTATCTGAGCTGCAGCCTGAGACGGGGTTGCTCCCTGGAGTTTCAGCAGTGGCAGCTGGAGGCCATAAAGAGCTGGGATACCCATGCATTGTTCCGGGCTAAGTCCCAAGGTAACCGGCTGCAGGAGGCGCTGGGAGCGGGTTCCAAAATGGCTCCGGCGTCTAGAAGTCCGGGCTGCGCAGGCACCGGAGAGAAAACTAGGTGACACATCTGCATTAATACCGCACTGCATACACTGCACATGCGCCCGACTGGTTTAAAGGTTAGCGGGCTATAAAATGGCACTGTGCACCGCTAAGAGGAATCTCTCTACTAAAGGAGGTTTGGCTATCTGTGCAGCAAAATAGATAATGCATATCCTTCATCCGAACAGCCAAAAAGTGCCTAGTTGAGGTAAGACCTTTATACAAGGGTGCATATATATCTAACAGAATAGGTAAAGTAATGGTAGTTTTTCTGTTTCTAGTGTGCCTGTAACTGACATGGGAGCAAGAAAAAAGATTGCTAAGAAGAAGCATTTAAAGTGTATATTTGCCACCTGTTATAAAGCATTCTCAGGAACACAGGATACTGTTTAGGGAAGAATGTGTGCAGAAAGAGCCCACACCTGAGCAGCATTCTAATCAATTGCAAGAGTTAAGGCCCATACACACTGGGCGATTTTGAGCTGAAAGCAGCTCACTTTTGGTGTGTTGAGCTGCTTTCAGCTCAGAGCCACCCAGTGTGTCTGGAAAAGCGAGCGGTGAGCGCTGATGCGCGTTCCCGCTTCATCGCTGGCAGCCGCCGTTCATCTACTGGTATTACCAGAAGATGAATGGCGGGGTGAGCGGCTTTCTATAGCATCCTGCTATGGAAAGCCGCTCACCCCCGCTGACATCGCTGGGCAGCGGGGAAAAGCACTCAGTGTGTATGCACTGAGCGCTTTTCAGCCCAGCAATGTCAGCGATCATCGCTGTTCATACACGCTGGGCAAAAACGCCCAGTGTGTATGGACCTTTTAATGGACTGGATGCGAAAGTCTGTCGTATACAAGGAGGAGTTTTTAACACCTTCAGAAAGGTATAATGTCTAGGTCAGAAGCAAGCCTTGAATATGAGGATGCATCACCAGAATATATTTCTATGGAAGAGTTTAATGATGTCTCAAGCGAAGAATCAGGAGAAATTAGAGAACATGTTAGATCTTTTAATATCGATCTAGCAGGAAGCATGTTGAAAAACATATACTAAACAATGAATTATAAAGATTTGCAGCAGAGAGATGTAAATGATTTCTTGTTTGAAGATAGAAGTGTAGAACTTTTCCTGTTCACGATTCTGGATAAAAACCAAGAGTAATATATACCGTAGAGACCATATGTACTCTATTAAGTATGAGGATGTATAAAAGTGGTGTGCGGTGGTGCCTAAAGTGGATTTGCACCTGCAGATATGACTAAAACAACAATTCCACTTGAGGATGGTGCCGCATTTAAAGACACCATGGATAAAAGGATGGAAAACGTGTTTTAAAAGCTGCATATCCTTTACTGCTGTAATTTTTAAAATCTGGTATACAGTAGCTGCAGCTTCTGTTTCCCGCATATTTAGTATGGTCTTCAAGATTACATACTGATGTTGGTGAGAATTTCTATACAGTATTTGTTTAAAAAAAAAAAAATCTGGAGATTGTATAGAAAGCTATAGAATATCTCTGAGGCATCGTTGGATGTAGTGACATTCTAAGCCAGATCTATGGCTGCATGAGTGGTAGCAAGAAGAGCCCTGTGGCTACTGTCATGGATGGCTGATGCAAAGTCCAAGAACAGGTTGGCAACACTACCGTATGAAGGAGGTTTTTTGTTTGGCAGTAATTTAGATTCCATGATTCATAAGATGTCAGGAGGTAAATCTTATCTATTACCACAAGACAGAAGGAACAGATATCCGTTCTCTTCATGAAGACGGCAATTTAGAGAAGCCAGTAGTTACAGGCCTGGACATCAGTATAGGAGAAGATATTCATCAGGAATGACCAAGCAGATATTTCGACAACATTTTTGACGATTCAACAGCAAACAGTGACTGCAAGTGGCCTCTTCCAATAACACCAGTAGGAGGATAGTTGCTACAGTTTGCAAATTTTACAGTGCGTGCAGGACAAATGGGTGTTAAAAGTGATAACCAGAGAATATCAAATACGGTTCAAGAAAGAACCAAAAAAGAACAAGTTTGGGCAATCAAGAGTACCAGATACAAAGATGGAAAGATTGGCAATGAAAAAAACAGTATAAAATATCTAATAGAACTACAAGCAATACCAGCAAGTACCAGTGACTGAAGGAAAAACAGGTTTCTATTCGCGTCTCTTCCTAGTAAAACAAAAAAAGCCTTCAGGAGATTTCAGGACTATACTAGACCTGAGAGACTTAAACAGAAATATTTAAACACTGAATTTTCACATGGAAACGCTAAAGTCTTTCTTAGCACCAGTAAGTCCAGGACATTTTATGAGCTCAATAGACCTGAAAGATGCTTATTTTTATCTCCCTGTAGAAGTGGTGTCAGAAGTACTTGAGGTTTCCTGTGGCAGGAAAGCATTACCAGTTCATATGGCTTCCATTTGGTCTGCCCACGTCACCAAGAATGTTTACAAAAGTACTGATAGTAATGGTGGCTCACTTAAGAAAATGAGGTGTCCTAAAATGGTCATACTTCGACGATATACTGATATCAGGAAGAACAGAAGAAAGGGTGAATAAAAGTATGCATCAAACGATACAATTTCTCCAGACAAATGGCTGGGTTATAAACTGGAAAAGAGTTATCTAAAACCCACTCAAAAGATTTGATTCCTAGGGGTACATATACCTGGAGTTACGAAATCAAACTTTCAGAAGAAAAATGTGTAAGGATACAAGATCTGACCAAGGAAGTGCAGCAGAGCAGAAAAATCCATCTTCGAACCAGAGTAATGGTGCCCATACACTTGTGAGATAATTGGCACTAACCTTCGATTTCGACCGCATCTGTGAGAGAAATTGAAGGATTGTATGCACATTTTAGGTACGTTTCGAAGCGATGCGCGGGCATGCCGGTCGAATCTCTCATCTCAAGATAGTATGTGCTGCACTTAATATTTATCGAATTGCAGTGCGATCTCATGTGTTTTTAAAAACACATGCTATATATCGCACTGTGATGTGCGATGGGCACCCGCTGGGAGCGGACGGAGGCCGCTCCCACTCAGCAGTGACGTGCCCATCACGTGATTACCATGCGATCTAACGCTTGATCGCATGGTAATCACTTTAGCAGTTCAGGTGCGATTTCATCACACCTGAACTGCCCGTGAAATGCCCCGCAATGTTGCTTCGTGGGGCATCGCACAAGTGTATGGGCACCATAAGGCTAATAGGCATGATGTCATCAACAATAAATGTAGTGCCATGGGCAAGATTGCACATCAGAAACTTGCAATGGAACTTAATAAAATGTGTTCATTATGTAAAGTTAGAACAGACCGTTATCAATCAAATGGTGAAGTATAGAGTTACAAGAAAGAGCAACAAGTTTGTCACAGCCACAGTATGTAATACTGACAATAGATGCAAGTATAAAAGGTTGGGGAGCACACATGCTACAACAAGTGGTTCAAGGTTGGTAGAACCCATGCGAAAAAATGTTTCTTCAAAAATGATGGCGTTAAGAGCAGTGTAGAAAGCAATGTGTCATTTCACGGATCAATTCAGAAGAACTCATTTGAGAATATTCTCAGACATGACTGTAGTCGCATACATAAATCGACAAGGCAGCACCAGAAGTCAGTATTAGGGAGAGAAGAATCTCCTTTCCATATCAGAACTTCATGTTGCAGGAAAAAAGAACGTGGTAGCAGATTTCTTGAGCAGAGAAAAAGTACTACCAGGAGAATGGAAGTTAAAAGCAGAGATATTCCAACCTATTAACAAGTTTGGTTGTCCAGAAATAGATCTAATGGCAATGAATGTGAACAAGAAGATACCACAGTTCTTTTCCAGGCACCTGGTACCAGGAACAAAAGGAGTAAATGCATTAATACAAAGATGGGAGTTCAGTCTCTTGTTATGTCTTTCCACATCTCCCTATGATTTATCAGGTACTGAAACAGATCAGGGAGGAGCAAGCAGAGGTAATAGCAATTTTGCCATATTCGCCATGAAGGGCATGGCTTTCGATGGCATTAAAAATGTCAGTCAGGCAACCTTGGATGCTACCCGTGCAATCAAATATGCTGGTTCAGGGTCCAATAACCAGAATCCAGAATTTCTCAATTTAATAGCCTGGAGATTGTGCGGGGAAAATTGAGAAGAAAAGGACTTTCGGAACAAGTAATTAAAATCACATTACAAGCAAGAAAAGAAAACATCCGTGATGTTTCATAAGGTTTGGAAGATCTCTGTTTCATTTATTGGAGATGAAATGAAGGCTTTTGGGAGCAGATACTGGCCATGTGTTACAGTATACAAATAAGGATGCGCTTATGAACCAGATAAAAATACGTATCACAGTGTATGCCAGTGGTTTGATAAAATTAATAGTTTATTCAATTAATGAAAAATAAATGCGTCAAAACACATATATAACATTAGATTCAAAACAGTGCTGTACGTATCAATTTTGACATCAGGCAGTATAAGGTACCTGACAACACTGCTGGATGTATCTTTGTTAGCAGTGAAAGATAAAATTAGTTACTAATGTTGCAGTTCAAATGGTGAATATCTCTTTAGTCCTAGTGAAAGATAAATGTGGTTACTAATGTTGCTATTCAGAGAAGAGAATATGGTTGATTGTAACCTAGTTAAGCATAACAGTGTTAAGCCAGCTGGAGACTGGGGTCCAGTGTAAAAACATATATGACCGTTACCTCTGTATTTTGTCCGCTAAATTAGTTTCTAAACGGTGTCCCTCGCAAGAAATCCTCTGGCATGCTGTTTGGTCATTACCGCATATATGTATGCTGCGACGGATGCCGCTGGTCTCTCTATCCCGGTGCCACGGAACCTGTTTCAGAGTGAGGTGTGAAAGTCCTTACTGAGCGTCCTCGGATGGTGCGGCTGACAGCGTGCTTGCTGCGAGTGGTGGCGGCAATAATTCCTTCACAGAGCGCCAATTTCCAGAGCTCTTAGATGTTCAGTCGGTTCAGGAGCAAATTCCCCAGTCCTCTCCGGCAGCGTTGGGAGTCCTAAGCGCGTTTCGTCACTTCCTGTGACTTTTTCAATAGGTAGTACTCATTGCCCAGAAGACCTTTTTATACTTCCGTCCTGGGTTCCACACACCTGTAGTTAATAAATAAATCGCTGCCAAAAAGGTGTTTAGTACATTTCTACTTCATTAACCACCCGTGCCGTTAGGGCATTTCATTATTTTTTATTGCAAGTGTTACAGTTCCTGCATGAAGGATTCAATAAAGGTCTGGCAGTTGCCATTCTTAAGGTACAAATATCAGCTCTAAGTGTTTTCTGGATGTGAAGTTAGCAGAAAATCTGATACGAAGATTTTGTCAAGCAATCAAAAGCTTAAGGCCACAGATTAGGTCAACTATGGTCCCTTGGGATCCTAATTTAAACTTAAAGGCTTTAATTGCTGCCCCATTTGACCCATTGGAGGAGTCCAGTCTGAAACACCTAATGTGGAAAGTGGTCTTTTTAATAGCAATTACATCTGCTAAAAGAGTGCGTGAAATACAAGCCTTATGGACAGAAAAGCTGCACATAAATATAAGACGTGGACAGAGTAATATTGAAAACAAATCCGGAGTTTGTACCAAAAAGTAGTATCCATGTTCCACCTTAATCAGGATATTACATGACCAGCATTTTGTGTCCTGACTCAAAAAATAATACAGAGGAACAGTTACACATTTTAGATCTGGTAAGGACAATTTCCAGATATTTGTCCAGAGTAAAGGAATTCACGAAGACAAAACATATAATTGTAATACCAACTGGTGTCGGGAAAGGATTGGCTCCTACGAAGCCATAATAGAATGGATAATAGAGATTGTTTGTTTTTTTTGTTTATGGAAAAGAGGGTCTGGTAAAAAAACAGATTCTTAAGACGCTCTCACCACGAGCAGTGGCAACATCTTGGTCGAAGAAGGCTGATGCATCAATTAAAGATATCTGCAAAGCAGCAGCATGGTCATCAGTTCACACATTCACGAATCATTATGTTTTGAATGTGGCAGATTCTCATTTAGAAGATAAAATACTGCAAGAAGCACTTAAATAAAATATTCATTATGCAGTAATTATGTGTTTGATTATCATTGCGCACTCCCCCCCCCCAATATATGTAAAGCTTTGGTATGTCCCAATGTATGGCTGCCATGGAGGAACGAAGAGGAAAACATCAGATTTTACTCACTGATAATTCTTTTTCTTTGACAGACTCCATGGCAGCTAGTAGAATCCCTCCCTTGAGTGTTGAAATTTTTTTTCATACCGTTGTAACGAGACCCTCAAAAAGACATATGCAAGAGGGAGGAGCTGGAATATATAGCCAGGGGGAAAAGGTCCCTAAAAAAAAAAAACTTCCTGTCTATTTTGGGGGGAACAGGTCATATTCCCAATGTATGGCTGCCATGGAGTCTCTCAAAGAATCATCGGTGAGTATAATCCGATGTTATCTACTTGTTATGTTCTGACCAAAATAAAACCAAAACTTGAAGGTGCAATATTTAAAATGCAAACCACAGTTTTTATTAATATTGGAGAATGTATTTGTACCACATAGGTGACATTGTCATATAATCCACTCAAATAGGTAGAAGGAATTCGGGTATCCCAATAAGTAGTGGGGTACAGTACCAGAATACCTGGTACTGTACCCCAAAGATAATACTTCTTCAAAGCTTTTCAACACACTGGATCATCTATTTCAAGAAGAGTGTTTAACAATAAAGCTGGGTACATGGGCCGACACATCGGTACCTGGGTATATGTTGAGTGATCATGTAGGGAGGATGTTCATGGTCTGTCAATAGCATACATGTTGTTGCTAGCAATGTCGTGAGGTTTGATGTGCAGCACAGCAAACCTGAGTATGTCGCTAACGACAGCGAGAATCCTCATACCTGGCATACATACTGCCCGATGTGCGCTTATGTGAGCAATATGTCTGTATGATCCACCGAGTTGGATAACATAACGCTCGGTGTGTATCCAGCTTTAGGCAAACTGTAACTTGGCACGCTTGGCTGATCGCCAAACAGTGGCAGCTCCGATACCTGGAGGGGACTCATCCACTTCTCTGTACTATCCAGACACACGTGGGGAGTTAAACATCTTGTTGGTATTATACTATTGTTTTTATATTATTGCATAAAATATTGGACAACACTGTTGGACGAATCAGTGAAGTGAGATCACACCACTTGTTAAGGATACCACATATGCTGGGACAATCCATAGTGCAAGTATGGTCTATCTTTTTAACTTTTTTTTTTTTTTTTTTATGTCTGAGGTTATTCTTGGCAGATAATGTGTGCGTAAATCTGATGTATGTGTTAGAGTAACTTTTATGTTATAGTATATTTAATTATTATTGGTCACTATTTCTGCGTTAGGAGTGCTGCTACAGCTCATTGTGAAGAAATCTGCTTTTAGTAAAATTTATGATCTACCGTTATATCTTATTTATTGTGTATGTTTGGATGGATGTATGAGGCCAGATTGAATTTGTGGCTTTTCACAGTTTTGTGTCCTTTCAAGAGACATTGCTTTGGCAGTGCAACATTGCTAGCATCATAAAATGACCTATCCCATGTGTTCTGTTTGTTTTTCTGCTCCGCTGTCATCCAGGGACTGTTTAACACAAGCTTTTCTAAGTGCTCCTTGGGGATCTTTATTAGGAGATAGAGATAGATAGATAGATAGATAGATAGATAGATAGATATCTATCTATCTCTATGTGTGTATATATATATATATATATATATATATATATAGAGAGAGAGAGAGATAGAGAGAGAGAGATATAGAGATATAGATATAGATATTTCTGTCTTGAGCATGTTTTACCCTCCATCATAGTATGTCATCTCGGAGAGTGCGTGCTCATTTTTGTGTTTTACAAATGTCCATGTTATATCATTGTGAGCAACCAAATGGTCTTATATTTAAGCCATATGCAAGCTTTACCATCAAGCATGCTTTATTTTTTTGGGCTCATTGTGATTTCATTTTTGTTGCCGTATCCCCTGCAGCCAAAGGTGACAATCTCACAATGGGGTTTAGAGACACCCACAGGAGCATGGACGTTTATTCAGAAACTAACCCCATTTGTATGTGTTACAATAGAGACCATTGATGTACAGTACTATTTAAATTCATCTATAGCCATACACATTTCATTAACAGAAGGAGCTTATCTCTGTAAGCGGAGCAGGATGACAAACTTTACCCCTGTCTCTGAACCTTGTTGTTTTTATTAGTTTTTGTTTAATCTTCCCTTTGATTTGCTGTAATGATTTTGCTGCTTGTAATCCCATTTCAAGAGAATCCTTTGCTAATCTGTGCTTTGCATTGGCTTTCTGCTTTGTGTCTGTCCGTCTTGTCTTGCTTCTGTTTGTTATGCCCACCCCAACCCTGCTTTTTTTTCTCTGTTCTATGTTCATTTCTTACCCTTCCCTCCCCTTGCTTGTACCTGCGGTGACTTTGATTGCAATAAATCCAAAACAAAAAAAATCATAAATTTAAAAAAAAAATATCTATATATAAAAAAAAAAATCAAAATTACCCGGGTTTGTGATTTGGCATCCTGCGCACACCCTGTCTCTCCCACAACGTCTTCTGACTGATGGCTTCCCGTCTCGCGTGGTTCGGCTGTGGTTGCGTGAACACACAGTTCACCCAAATATGGCCTTCTTGCTGATAGGTACCACTTCTGCGAAAAGTGCTTCAA
Organism: Pseudophryne corroboree; assembly: GCF_028390025.1. Lineage (NCBI taxonomy): Eukaryota > Metazoa > Chordata > Amphibia > Anura > Myobatrachidae > Pseudophryne > Pseudophryne corroboree. The sequence goes on along the minus strand of NC_086452.1, from coordinate 292,835,111 downwards.
CGAGATCCAAGGAGAGAGTGTGTCTTTAGGTGACGATCCCACCCAACCACAGACGTAAGTAATATTTAACTTTTTAATATGTTTGTAAATGTCTATAGTTGCATGCACAAACTAATTTGTTAGCAGACTCATTAGGTTAACTTAGTGCTGAATTTGTGACATCTAGACGTAAAAGTTAATAATTGGTAAACCCAAAAATCATATACTAACTGATAAAACCTACTTACTTCACTAGAAACAAAAACCATGGGGTATAAAGCTTTGCAAAAAATGCAGTTTGTGGTTATGGAAGGTGTGTTTTTGACCAGTATGTCATAATTATAATTGTCACACTTGAGTAACTTTTGCAACATTCATGGTTTGCATTAGCAATAAATCTTCTAGAAGGTATTAATACAGCAGTGTATTAAGTATGTTGGGTTTGAACATATAGTGACTGTCAGTCTGTACTGTCTAGTGCATTCTGTGAAAGGTCACCTCAGTTGCAGCCTAGTCATAATTTTTTTTAGCTTTGTTTAAAAGTAGTTTAGAACCTTTTTTGTCCCCTCCCCATATTAGGTTATTTATGCTTATGCAAATAAGAGTTAAGTTTGCAAAGTTTCAACAAGTCAAGCATTTTATATCACATTGGGAAGTTTGCAATTCTCTTAATCTGTGTTTAGTATTTTGTGCTCCTAAATTTAATTTAACTGATGTGGTTTTTGGTTTATTTCAGGACAATAAGCAAAGACCAGTTTTCTAAACGGAAAAATGACACTCTGGATCCAGAACAGTACGTAATTTCTTTGCATAGTCGATTTTTAATTGTAGGTGAATTAGCAAAATGTTATTGTAATTTATGAGGCAGGCAAAACCAAATCAGAAATAAGACTCTTCCCCTGATAACGTAGGTACGCAGCTTTTTTGTGGCTCCTACAGTATCTGCTTTTACGAGAAAAACAAACATTGTATGAACTAAAAAAAATGGGGTACCCCCAAAAAATTCAGTGGGAAAAAAATTAAAGAAAATGGCAAAAACCACACATTTTGTTTTGTTACTTTTTTTTTTTTTTTTTTTTGCAGCTAATAGGCTACCTCCCATAGTCACTATCTTGCTGCAGTTAGCTTTTTGTTGACTAATATTAGATTTATGTTAACAAATTAAGGGCTATGTACTGGTATGAGAAACCAACAAAATAATTGAGAAGATGTCTTGTGAAGCCAGGGTATAACTTGAGTATTATTTTAGGTATGTGGAGTGCTTGGACTGTGGTCGGAAAATGCACCAAATTTGTGTACTGCACAATGAAACCATCTGGCCAACAGGGTGAGTAGTTTTTCCCTTTCATGTTCAATTCTTTTATGTGCTCGTTACCTGGTTTGAAGGTTAGTGATGGAGTTTAGTAGAGCTGATAAATGGTAATCATGGGGTATAGAGCTGAATGCAGTGCACTTTAACTAATATCTTGATGTGGTCAAATAAGATGCAGCTTCACCAAGCTGGGCTGGTACGACCAGTCAGAAACATCCCCTTTGCTTACTTGTTCCCTCTCTCAGTGCCTGCTGTGCAGATGGGGCCAACTGGCGGCACCCTCTACCCCACAGTTGCAGAGATTAGCAGCCACTTAGGAAATGTAAAAGAAGCAGCCTTTACCTTGTCTGGGTAAACCTGGAGGATGCAGAGAGTAGCAGTTGTTGAGAAAATGTAATGCCTTGATGGTCCGATATGAGGCATCAATTGTCAAATTTACATATTTTATTTTTTTATAAAATCATGTTGAATGTTTTAAATAGATTTTCTTATCCTAATTCAATACTAACCACTATTTCAGTGGTTTTTGGAAAAAAATATTAGTTAAGTGGGTAAGAAAATCTGATTGTCTGAAAGTCATAATATTTTTTTAAAATACAGAATTTTACTGTGATTCCGCGTTGACATTGTTCGTTGTTACTCTTTTATTGTGTTTGCTTCTTCATTACTTTCACTCATTGTTAGGGCTGATCTGACTGCTGTGAGACACTCAGGCAGATTATATTTCACCTCTTAATTCTACTTTGCCCATCCTTTAACATGAGAGGTGTACTGGTCACTACTGTTCCATCTAGGTTTCACGACCAGTGCAACAGCCCCTTTTGTACAGACTCCTCTCCCCTGCAGTGGAGTCAGAGGTGTTTTTGCAAAGTTGTCTTCCACGATGCTAGGCCTCAAGAGTCTTAGTTGACCGTAATATGTTAATTTCTCTAACGTCCTAGAGGATGCTGGGACTCCGTAAGGACCATGGGGAATAGACGGGCTCCGCAGGAGACATGGGCACTTTAAGAAAGACTTTAGACTCTGGGTGTGCACTGGCTCCTCCCTCTATGCCCCTTCTCCAGACCTCAGTTTTATACTGTGCCCAGAGGAAGATGGGTGCACTGCAGGGAGCTCTCCTGAGTTTCCTGCTAAGAAAGCATTTTGTTAGGTTTTTTTCTTATTTTCAGGGAGCAGCTGGCAACAGACTCCCTGCATCGAGGGACTGAGAGAGGAGCAGACCTACTTAAATGATAGGCTCTGCTTCTCGGCTACTGGACACCATTAGCTCCAGAGGGAGTGGAACACGGGTTCGTCCTGGGCGTTCATCCCAGAGCCGAGCTGCCGTTCTCCTCACAGAGCCGGAAGAAAAGGCAGGACCTGTTACAACAAGGTCCCTGTCTGTTCCAAGACTTGCTGCGGTTGACTGCATGGCGGTTGAACGCCGGATCCTAGCGGAAAAAGGTATTCCGGATGAGGTCATTCCTAAGCTAATAAAGGTTAGGAAGGACGTGACGTCTAAACATTATCACCGAATATGGCGAAAATATATTTCTTGGTGTGAGGCCAGGAATGCTCCTACGGAAGAATTCCATTTAGGCCGTTTTCTTCACTTCCTACAAACTGGAGTGAATTTGGGCCTAAAATTAGGCTCCATTAAAGTTCAAATTTCGGCCTTATCCATTTTCTTTCAAAAGGAATTGACCTCGTTATCTGAAGTACAGACTTTTGTGAAGGGTGTACTGCATATTCAGCCTCCTTTTGTACCTCTGGTGGCGCCTTGGGACCTTAACGTGGTGTTATGTTTCCTTAAGTCACATTGGTTTGAACCACTTAGAACAGTGGAGTTGAAATATCTCGCTTGGAAGGTGGTGATGTTGTTAGCCTTGGCTTCGGCTAGGCGAGTTTCGGAATTGGCGGCTTAATCACATAAAAGCCCCTATCTGGTTTTCCATATGGATAGAGCGGAGTTGCGGACCCGTCCACAATTCCTACCTAAGGTGGTCTCATCCTTTCATATGAACCAACCTATTGTCGTGCCTGTGGCTACACGTGACTTGGAGGATTCCGAGTCCCTTGATGTGGTCAGGGCTTTGAAAATGTACGTGGCCAGAACGGCTAGGATCAGAAAAACAGAAGCACTGTTTGTCCTGTATGCAGCCAACAAGGTTGGCGGACCTGCTTCAAAGCAGACTATTGCTCCATGGATCTGTAACACGATTCAGCAGGCGCATTCTACGGCAGGATTGCCGTTACCGAAATCGGTTAAGGCCCATTCCACTAGGAAGGTGGGCTCGTCTTGGGCGGCTGCCCGAGGGGTCTCGGCACTACAGCTGTGCCGAGCTGCTACTTGGTCGGGGTCAAACACTTTTGCAAAGTTCTATAAGTTTGATACCCTGGCTGAGGAGGACCTCCTGTTTGCTCAATCGGTGCTGCAGAATCATCCGCACTCTCCCGCCCGTTTGGGAGCTTTGGTATAATCCCCATGGTCCTTACGGAGTCCCAGCATCCTCTAGGACAGGGGTGGGCAATTATTTCAGCTGAGGGGCCACTTCACATTTCCTGTCAGTATCCGAGGGCCACAAACAAAATAGCAGCTCCCCCCCACTTGCCAAAAATATAGGGACGTTGCTTCATGTGGAAGGGGTGTGGGCAAAAAATAATACAGATTCATATAAGGCTGCACAATAGTCTCCATTATTCAAATTGCGCCACTTACACACATTACACCAGGTAGAGCCCCTTTTACAGACATTACGGCAGGTAGAGTCCCCTTTTACACATTACAGCAGGTAGAGCCCCCTTTTACACATTAACATTTTATTTAGGATAATTATTGCGCAGCAAGCAAATTATCCAGTGTCTTATAGCCCCTGAGGAAAGGTATGACACAGTGATAGAACACAGGGGGTGTGACACAGTGACAGAACATGGTGGAGGTGACACAGTGACAGAACACGGGGGGGTGACACAGTGACAGAACACGGTGGGGGTGACACAGTGACAGAACATGGGGGGTGACACCAGTGGTGTCAGAAGGGGGGTGCGACCGGGACTCAGGTGTCCCCCTTGGACGGGGTGACACCAAAGTGCCAGCTCTTCTGCTGTGACAGGAGCTGAGTGCTGCAGTGAGATAATCTCCTGCAGCACTCGGCTCCTGTCACAGATAAGAGCCGGCACACACAGTCCAGTCTCCGGGGTCAGCCAGCATCTTTGGGGAAGCTGGACATGCCCCCGGAGCGAAAGAGAAAAGACCCACCAGGCCACGCCCCTTCTAAATTAGGTCACACCCACTTTTCAGGCGCCACGCGGCCCGTGCGGGGGGGGGGGGGGGGGGTGTAATAGTACAGAGTGCGCTCCGGGTTTCACCACACCCGGTGATGCCTCTGGGCGACACGGTGACAGAACATGGTGGGGTTGACAGTGACAGAACACGGTGGGGGTGACGCAGTGACAGAACACGGGGGGGGTGACGCAGTGACAGAACACGGGGGGGGGGGGTGACACAGCGACAGAACACAGGGGGGGGTGACACAGTGACAGAACACGGGGGGGTGATAGTGACAGAACACAGGGGGCGGGGTGACACAGTGACAGAACACGGGGGGGTGATAGTGACAGAACACAGGGGGCGGGGTGACACAGTGACAGAACACGGGGGTGGGGGACAGTGACAGAACACAGGGGTGACATGGTGACAGAACACAGGAGTGGATGGAACAGTGAGAGCTAAAGTTCTCTCCCCGCAACCTAAAAAAAGTCTGACGCCACTGCCCGCACACACAAATATACACACACTATTACACACACACTCTCTCACACACACACACACACTTTCTTTCACTTTTCCCATTTACTTACTGATCTGGCTGGCAGTGACAGGAAGGATGGATCTGTAGCAGTTTGCCTCTTGTCCCGTGTAGCTCCGCCCCCTGAAGTCCCGTGTAGCCCCGCCCCCCCATCGGCACATAGCTCTGCCCCCTTTTCGGCTGAACACAGCCGTTGTCACTGTGGACGGGAGGAGGAGGAGGCTGCTACAACGCAGCATGGGAGAGAGGCGCCGCCGACAGCTAGGAGGTACTGCAGTGCAGAGCAATGACAAGCAGCTCAGCCAGTCGGGCCGCTTTTCATTACTCGCTGGTGGAAGGCAGTGGGCCAGGCAGGATCGGTTTGCGGGCCGCATCCGGCCCGCGACCGTATTTTGCCCACCCCTACTCTAGGACGTTAGAGAAAATAAGATTTTACACTTACCGGTAAATCTATTTCTCGTAGTCCGTAGAGGATGCTGGGCGCCCGTCCCAAATGCGGACTTCTTCTGCAAGACTTGTATATAGTTATTGCTTACATAAGGGTTATATTATAGTTCATCGGTTTGGACCGAGACTATGTTGTTTGTTCATACTGTTAACTGGGTAGTTTATCACCGGTTATACGGTGTGATTGGTGTGGCTGGTATGAATCTTGCCCTTGGATTAACAAAAATCCTTTCCTCGTACTGTCCATCTCCTCTGGGCCAGTTTCTCTAACTGAGGTCTGGAGGAAGGGCATAGAGGGAGGAGCCAGTGCACACCCAGAGTCTAAAGTCTTTCTTAAAGTGCCCATGTCTCCTGCGGAGCCCGTCTATTCCCCATGGTCCTTACGGAGTCCCAGCATCCTCTACGGACTACGAGAAATAGATTTACCGGTAAGTGTAAAATCTTATTTTTTGTCACTTAGTGCCAGTGGTTTTTTTCCCCCTTTTCACTTAATAAGCATTGGAACCGATAAAAGGCAGTGGAGCTTGTGTAGAAAATGACATTTCTTCCTTGGCGGGCTTTTCTTTGTGTCGAGAGGGCATTGAAGCCACAGTGGCAATGACTCCTTTCCACCTATTTTGAGGGAAGTTACAAAGCGTGTTTTTTTTTTAATAATCTTTTTTTTTTTTTTTTTGTATGGTCATTGGACCCAGTATTAAAACCTCTTTTAGTGAGGCGACCAATTTTTTTATTTTTTTTATTTTTTTACATAATCTAAATGTCCCTCAATGACTTACTAACCTTCTTGAGCAAGAGATTTAGCCAAACCATGTCTTAGATTGTTAATCGCCCTACTGTATTGATAGAGAAAAATAACATCTGTTTCCCTTTTTAATGGTTTTGGTAAAGAACCTGCACAGGTGTGGGGTCCTTAAATTAGGTTTCTCCTTATCTCTGTTGAAGAACTGCCCTGGGCCCAGAAAAAAGTTTAGATGCAGATGATTGTGACTTAGTGGTATCTTCCTGTAGTGAAGAGGATTCCTCTAAGACTAGGGCCCAAATTTATCAAGCATTAACCAAGAGATAAAGTGGAGACGTATAAAGAGTGATAAATGACCAGGCAATCGGCTTCCTATCTGCCATGTTACAGGCTGTGTTTGGAAAATGACAGACAAGAGCTGGTTGGCTGGACATTTGACTTCTGAAGTCTTCAGAATAAAGGCCCAAGTATGTTTAATTTCTGACTACCTTTTTTTATTGTGCAAGGCATGGACAAAACCTGATCAAAGATTCAAGGTTTCACACAGGCAGTAATAATTGTATCCCTTCCCAGAAGAGTATAGAGGAAAGTTGTAACCGCTGCTGGTAGCAAGGTTATCCCATACAACAACTATACTGGTTTTAAATGCAGCTTCATTAAATGATAGTTTGAAAAGAAAGTGTGTCAAGGTCTTCTAAGCCTCCCTTAGACCCATTTGCCTATGGCCTGGCTTAATAAAGCAATTCTGACATGGTACGAACAGTGTGTTTCATTGTGGCAAGCCAAGGACAGTTTTATTGACTTGCTGTGGCTATAGATTTGGGTGGTGTTTCTGCATGTCAGCCTGTGCTGTATGAGCCTGGTAGACTATGCTCGCTCTCCATTCTGTTTGCTGGTAATATCCTCTTTGGTTTTGAACCAGGTAAAAATCAGTCAGTCCAGGAGTTCTTTTCCCAAAGTCAAAACCACCTAGATTTTCGTCATTTCTTCCTTATGAGGATCAACGGCTTAGTTCTCGCATTCTTGTTGATGACCGAAATGGAATCAAGTTGTTCTGGTCAAAGAATGATCCACAAAATCTTCTGAAAAACAGTATGGTGGGCACTTTGCCTACCTGGGTGTGTGGGTGTCTGTCATCTCTTCAGTGACTGATGGTTCAGTTCCACAGCATTCACTTGAGTGAGAGGTATTGTAGGCCTGGTTCTAAATTCTAGTACTGCTAAAGACCATTTAAGATAACAGGTCTTCCTGTAGACAGAATAAAACTGACCTTGACAAAAACTCTTCAAGACATAAAGGATTCAAGACCTAAAGGATTCACACGTTTCAATTTGGGAGGGTCACCAGTGCCTCCTCAGATTTCTGTCCGATATCAGTACTATCAGTTTTGCTCTCTTTCTTTTGCCAAATAATTGTACCAAGTGATTTTATAAAGATGTGCATGAACGCTCTCTTGAGAGCCAGAGGCCTCAGTCATTCCTTAACTCCATTACCTTCTATAAGGATGTTTTTCTCTTCTCCAAGTTTATATTCAGGTTATGGATGGCTTATCAATTATCAAAAATCAAGTATAGTTCCTGCTCAGAAGATTTTCCTTGGACTTCTTTTTGATACCCGGGTGTCAACATGAAGGGATCTAGGTTGAAATACAGTGTAGTCCTCTACTGTTTATTTGCAAGAGATCCAAAGGCACTTCTAATAGATGCCATGTCAGTTCCTTGGAACTTTATCGATTCCCTCTGGTAGCTATGCTAACGAGTTCTAATAAATATGAAAACGTTTAGTGTTCTGATGATTCTCATTGCTTTAGATTGGCCAAGAAGATTTATATAACCAGAAATTCTAAAGATGACAACTCTGCAAGATCTTGATTTAGGGTTTACAGCATTATAATAATTTCCTTTGTTCTGTTGATTCTGTAAAACTTATGTCTTACCTGGGGAAAACCGCCTTTTGTTTGGCAATTTCCACAGCAAGAATAGTCTGAGTCTAGGTTCTCTTGTAGATACCATACACAATTTTTTTTTTTTATAATGATAGAGGTAGCTGTGTGCTGTAATCCCTCAACCAAAGGTACTGCGAAAATTCCATTTAAATCGGGGTACAGCTATTTCTAAATAAAATTATTTTCTAATGTACTTATTTACATTCTAATTTTGTAAGTTGTCAGGTTCCTTAAGATTTATCTGGATATGATTGCTGTTGTCTGTAGAACAGAGTATTAATTAGTCCCATACAATGCGCAAAAGAAGGGTTGACCTGCAACAAAAAAGTTATTGGCACATTGATTTCATTAGTCATTTCACAGCCATATATTGGACCAGGTCTTTCAGTTCCATAAACTGTGAGTGGCTCCATGGGCATCGTGACCTAAAACCATGCAATTGCCTTATTTGTCCATACGTTTACAAATTTCTACAAATTAAACCGTTTTGCATCCAAAGACACCAATTTTGGAGGAAACATTTCAGTCTTTATCTTCAGAGTGATCCCTTCAGTTGCGGCTGCTTTATTACTTGATTTGGTTACCTGTTTTGGAGTACTTTGTCACCTTGTTCTCTCCTCTACTTTTCAACTTCCTCCTACATGAAATAACTGAGATGACTTGTCTAGGAAGGGGGAATGTAATAGGAGAGTAGCTTTAAACTTCATTTTACTTTGTATTACTTTTTAAATCAAGTATAACTTATCCATTTTCTGTTTGCCTATCCATATCTATACTGACTAATTTGTATTATTTACATTTAATTTTCACAAGTGACTCCCAGTCATTCAAACCTTTTATGTCAAACAAATTCATCTTAAATCCACTTCTATAGTTGCTTAAAAACTGAATTTGCTGTACCCCCACTATCAGTACAGCTACCTTTTGTGTGTGTACACTTGCCTAATTTTTTTTTTTAAGTGATCAATATTCTTGAAAGTTTTCATTATTATATAATAAAGTACAAAGTCTAAAAAAAGTTAATCACAAGTACAAAAGTAATAAATAAGGAATGAGCGTTTTCCAAGAAGCCACCTGGGTTTACTTTTCATATGACTCATGCCACCTTGTGGTTAATGCAATATTGGGTCCTATTCCCCATCACACTCTCTACAACGTCAGTCTATATTTATTATCCTTCATATGGCGCCATAAGGGATCCACAGCACCCATTACAGAGTACATAATTAAATAAGCAAAGAAGAAAACAGCACTTACAGTTCAAGACAATATAGTACAGGTATGGGAAACCAGGGGTCAGGTGCCATCAAAGGGAGTATGGAGTATAAGATAGTGTAAGTAAGGAAAGGCACATGAGGAAAGAGGGCACTGCTCTTGCGAGCTTACAATCTAAAAAGGCGAAGGACTGAGAGACCAGGGTGACACTGAAGGGGTAGACAGTGAGCATAGACAAGAGGGTTAGGAGGAGAGTTGGCTGGGTTTGTAAGTGAGTCTTTAGAGCCTGTTTGAAGTTTTGTGGAGAGTCGGCTGGGGAGAGGTAGAGAATTACAGAGATAGGGAGCAACACTTGAAAAATCTTGTAGGTAGGAGTGAAAGGAGGTAATCAGTTGGCAGGAGAGACCGCGTGCATTAGCAGAACGAAGATGATGGGTAGGAATGTAAAGGCAGATAAGGTCAGAGATGTAAGGGGGAGGAGAGTGGGAGAAGATCACACCAAGGCGGTACACTTGGGGGCTTGAGGAGATAGTAGTGCCATCAATGGATGATGAAGTTGTGGGAGATACGGTTATGCGGGAGGGAGGGAAGGTGATCAGCTCAGTCTTAGACATGTTAAGTTTAAGAAAGCGCTGGGACATCCAGGAGATAGAGAGACCGTTGGAGATACGAGTGAGGAGAGCGGGGGATTGATCAGGGGAGGAAAGGTAGATTTGTGTATCGTCAGTGTAGAGATGATATTGTAAGTCAAAAGAGTTAATGAGCTCACCTAATGAGGATGTGTAGAGAAAGAAAAGGAGAGGCCCAAGAACAGAACCTTGGGACACACCTACTGCTAAAGGGGGTGGGGGGGGGTGGAGTCATGAGAGGAGACTGAGAAGGATTGATTAAATAGTAAGGAGGACAGCCAGGAGAGAGCAGTATCACACAGACCAAGTGAGTAAAGGATTTGTAGGAGAGGGTGGTCCACAGTGTCAAAAGCTGCAGAGGGTCAACGAGAATAAGCAGAGAGTAGTGTTCCATGGATTTCGCAGCAGGGAGGTCATTGCAGACTATAGTGAGAGCAGTTTCAGTAGAGGGGAGAGGACGGAATCCAGACTGGAAAAGGTCAAACAGTGAGTGGTACAAAAGAAAGACATTGAGGCGGTTGTAGACAATATGCTCAAGTAGCTTGGAGGCAAAAGGGAGGAGAGAGATGGGTCGATAGTTTGAGAGAATGGTTGGATCAAGGGTAGGTATTTTTAAGAATAGGGGAGACAAGTGCATGCTTGAAGGCAGAGGAGACAGTGCCTGATGAGAGTATATAATAGTATAATAGTATATTACAGTTTGCAATGTCAATGGCCTGCACTGCAACCCACAATTCTTTATTCATTTATTTATTTATTTATTGTTTCTCTAACGTCCTAAGTGGATGCTGGGGACTCCGTCAGGACCATGGGGAATAGCGGCTCCGCAGGAGACAGGGCACAAAAAGTAAGCTTTTAGGATCACATGGTGTGTACTGGCTCCTCCCCCTATGACCCTCCTCCAAGCCTCAGTTAGGTTTTTGTGCCCGTCCGAGCAGGGTGCAATCTAGGTGGCTCTCCTAAAGAGCTGCTTAGAAAAAGTTTTTTAGGTTTTTTATTTTCAGTGAGTCCTGCTGGCAACAGGCTCACTGCATCGAGGGACTTAGGGGAGAGAATTTCAACTCACCTGCGTGCAGGATGGATTGGATTCTTAGGCTACTGGACACCATTAGCTCCAGAGGGAGTCGGAACACAGGTCTCACCCTGGGGTTCGTCCCGGAGCCGCGCCGCCGACCCCCCTTACAGATGCTGAAGATTGAAGGTCCGGAAACAGGCGGCAGAAGGCTCTTCAGTCTTCATGAAGGTAGCGCACAGCACTGCAGCTGTGCGCCATTGTTGTCACACACTTCACACCAGACGGTCACGGAGGGTGCAGGGCGCTGCTGGGGGCGCCCTGGGCAGCAATATATAATACCTTTTATGGCAAAAGAATACATCACATATAGCCATTAAGGCTATATGTATGTATTTAACCCATGCCAAATGTCTAAAACTCCGGGAGAAAAGCCCGCCGGAATAGGGGGCGGGGCTTATTCTCCTCAGCACACCGCCATTTTCCTGCTCAGCTCCGCTGTGAGGAAGGCTCCCAGGACTCTCCCCTGCACTGCACTACAGAAACAGGGTAAAACAGAGAGGGGGGGCATATTTTGGCGATATTTTTATATATTTAAGCGGCTATAAGGAACAACACTTATATAGGGTTGTTCCCATATATATTATAGCGCTTGGGTGTGTGCTGGCAAACTCTCCCTCTGTCTCCCCAAAGGGCTAGTGGGGTCCTGTCTTCGATAAGAGCATTCCCTGTGTGTCTGCTGTGTGTCGGTACGTGTGTGTCGACATGTATGAGGACGATGTTGGCGTGGAGGCAGAGCAATTGCCGATAATGGTGATGTCACCCCCCAGGGAGTCGACACCGGAATGGATGGCTTTGTTTATGGAATTACGTGATAATGTCAGCACATTACAAAAATCAGTTGACGACATGAGACGGCTGGCAAACCAGTTAGTACCTGCCCAGGCGTCTCAGACACCGTCAGGGGCTGTAAAGCGCCCTTTACCTCAGTCGGTCGACACAGACCCAGACACAGACACTGAATCTAGTGTCGACGGTGATGAAACAAACGTATTTTCAAGTAGGGCCACACGTTATATGATCACGGCAATGAAGGAGGCTTTGCATATCTCTGATACTACAAGTACCACAAAAAGGGGTATTATGTGGGGGGTGAAAAAACTACCTGTAGTTTTTCCTGAATCAGAGGAATTAAATGATGTATGTGATGAAGCGTGGGTTAACCCAGATAGAAAAATGCTAATTTCAAAAAAGTTATTAGCATTATACCCTTTCCCGCCAGAGGTTAGGGCGCGCTGGGAAACACCCCCTAGGGTGGATAAGGCGCTCACACGCTTATCGAAACAAGTGGCGTTACCGTCTCCTGATACGGCCGCCCTCAAGGATCCAGCTGATAGGAGGCTGGAAACTACCCTGAAAAGTATATACACTCATACTGGTGTTATACTGCGACCAGCCATCGCCTCAGCCTGGATGTGCAGTGCTGGGGTCGTCTGGTTGGATTCCCTGACTGAAAATATTGATACCCTGGATAGGGACAGTATTTTATTGACTATAGAGCAATTAAAGGATGCTTTCCTTTATATGCGAGATGCGCAGAGAGATATTTGCACTCTGGCATCGAGAGTAAATGCGATGTCCATATCTGCCAGAAGGAGTTTATGGACGCGACAGTGGTCAGGTGATACGGATTCCAAACGACATATGGAAGTATTGCCGTATAAAGGGGAGGAATTATTTGGCGTCGGTCTATCGGATCTGGTGGCTACGGCAACTGCCGGAAAATCCACTTTTTTACCTCAGACCCCCTCCCAACAGAAAAAGACACCGTCTTTTCAGCCGCAGTCCTTTCGTTCCTATAAGAACAAGCGGACAAAAGGACAGTCATATCTGCCTCGGGGCAGAGGAAGGGGTAAGAGAGGGCAGCAAGCAGCCCCTGCCCAGGAACAGAAGCCCTCCCAGGGTTCTGCAAAGCTCTCAGCATGACGCTGGGGCCTTACAAGCGGACTCAGGAACGGTGGGGGGTCGACTCAAGAATTTCAGCGCACAGTGGGCTTGCTCACAGGTGGACCCCTGGATTCTACAGGTAGTATCTCAGGGTTACAGGTTGGAATTCGAGAAGTCTCCCCCTCGCCGGTTCCTAAAGTCTGCTTTGCCAACGTCTCCCTCGGACAGGGCGACGGTATTGGAAGCCATTCACAAGCTGTTTGCTCAGCAGGTGATAGTCAAGGTACCCCTCCTACAACAGGGAAAGGGGTATTACTCCACGCTATTTGTGGTACCGAAGCCGGACGGCTCGGTAAGACCTATTCTAAATCTCAAATCTTTGAACCTGTACATACAAAAATTCAAGTTCAAGATGGAGTCACTCAGAGCAGTGATAGCGAATCTGGAAGAAGGGGACTTTATGGTGTCCCTGGACATAAAGGACGCTTACCTGCATGTCCCAATTTGCCCTTCACATCAAGGGTACCTCAGGTTCGTGGTGCAAAACTGTCATTATCAGTTTCAGACGCTGCCGTTTGGATTGTCCACGGCACCTCGGGTCTTTACCAAGGTAATGGCCGAAATGATGATCCTTCTACGAAGAAGAGGCGTATTAATTATCCCTTACTTGGACGATCTCCTGATAAGGGCAAGATCCAGAGAACAGCTGGAAGACGGAGTAGCACTAACCCAACTAGTGCTGCAACAACACGGGTGGATTCTGAATTTTCCAAAATCTCAGTTGACCCCGACGACACGTCTGCTGTTCCTGGGAATGATTCTGGACACGGTTCAGAAAAAGGTGTTTCTTCCGGAGGAGAAAGCCAGGGAGTTATCCGAACTTGTCAGGAACCTCCTAAAACCAGGGACAGTGTCTGTGCATCAATGCACAAGAGTCCTGGGAAAGATGGTGGCTTCTTACGAAGCGATTCCATTCGGCAGATTCCACGCACGAACTTTTCAGTGGGATCTGCTGGACAAATAGTCCGGATCGCATCTGCAGATGCATCAGCGGATAACCTTATCGCCACGGACAAGGGTGTCTCTTCTGTGGTGGTTGCAGAGTGCTCATCTGTTAGAGGGCCGCAGATTCGGCATACAGGACTGGGTCCTGGTGACCACGGATGCCAGTCTGAGAGGCTGGGGAGCGGTCACACAAGGAAGAAACTTCCAGGGAGTATGGTCAAGCCTGGAGATGTCTCTTCACATAAATATACTGGAGCTAAGAGCGATTTACAATGCTCTAAGTCTGGCAAAACCCCTGCTTCAGGGTCAGCCGGTGTTGATCCAGTCGGACAACATCACGGCAGTCGCCCACGTAAACAGACAGGGCGGCACAAGAAGCAGGACAGCAATGGCAGAAGCTGCAAGGATTCTTCGCTGGGCGGAAGATCATGTGATAGCACTGTCAGCAGTATTCATTCCGGGAGTGGACAACTGGGAAGCAGACTTCCTCAGCAGATACGATCTACACCCGGGAGAGTGGGGACTTCATCCAGAAGTCTTCCACATGATTGTGAACCGTTGGGAAAAACCAATGGTGGATATGATGGCGTCCCGCCTCAACAAAAAACTGGACAGGTATTGCGCCAGGTCAAGAGATCCTCAGGCAATAGCTGTGGACGCTCTGGTAACACCGTGGGTGTTCCAGTCAGTGTATGTGTTCCCTCCTCTGCCTCTCATACCAAAAGTACTGAGAATTATACGGCAAAAGGGAGTAAGAACGATACTAGTGGCTCCGGATTGGCCAAGAAGAACTTGGTACCCGGAACTTCAAGAGATGCTCACGGAGGATCCGTGGCCTCTACCTCTAAGGCGGGACCTGCTTCAGCAGGGACCGTGTCTATTCCAAGACTTACCGCGGCTGCGTTTGACGGCATGGCGGTTGAACGCCGAATTCTAAAGGAAAAAGGCATTCCGGAAGAGGTCATTCCTACACTGGTAAAGGCCAGGAAGGAGGTGACTGCACAACATTATCACCGCATTTGGAGGAAATATGTTGCGTGGTGTGAGGCCAGGAAGGCCCCCACGGAGGAATTTCAACTGGGTCGATTCCTACATTTCCTGCAAACAGGATTGTCTATGGGCCTCAAATTGGGGTCCATTAAGGTTCAAATTTCGGCCCTGTCGATTTTCTTCCAGAAAGAATTGGCTTCAGTTCCTGAAGTCCAGACTTTTGTAAAAGGAGTACTACATATACAGCCCCCGGTTGTGCCCCCAGTGGCACCGTGGGATCTTAATGTAGTCTTGGATTTTCTAAAATCCCATTGGTTTGAGCCGCTCAAATCGGTGGAGATGAAGTATCTTACATGGAAAGTAACCATGCTACTGGCCCTGGCTTCAGCCAGGAGAGTATCAGAATTGGCGGCTTTATCATATAAGAGCCCATATCTGATTTTCCATACGGACAGGGCAGAACTGCGGACGCGTCCTCATTTTCTGCCTAAGGTGGTGTCAGCGTTTCACCTGAACCAGCCTATTGTGGTGCCTGCGGCTACTAACGAGTTGGAGGATTCCAAGTTGTTGGACGTGGTCCGGGCATTGAAAATATATATTTCAAGAACGGCTGGAGTCAGAAAGTCTGACTCACTGCTTATATTGTATGCACCCAACAAGATGGGTGCTCCTGCTTCTAAGCAGACGATTGCTCGTTGGATTTGTAGCACAATTCAACTTGCACATTCTGTGGCAGGCTTGCCACAACCTAAATCTGTCAAGGCCCATTCCACAAGGAAAGTGGGCTCATCCTGGGCGGCTGCCCGGGGAGTCTCGGCATTACAACTCTGCCGAGCTGCTACTTGGTCAGGGGCAAACACGTTTGCAAAATTCTACAAATTTGATACCCTGGCTGAGGAGGACCTTGAGTTCTCTCATTCGGTGCTGCAGAGTCATCCGCACTCTCCCGCCCGTTTGGGAGCTTTGGTATAATCCCCATGGTCCTGACGGAGTCCCCAGCATCCACTTAGGACGTTAGAGAAAATAAGAATTTACTTACCGATAATTCTATTTCTCGTAGTCCGTAGTGGATGCTGGGCGCCCATCCCAAGTGCGGATTGTCTGCAATACTTGTACATAGTTATTGTTACAAAAAAATCGGGTTGTTATTTGTTGTGAGCCGTCTGTTCAGAGGCTCCTACGTTTGTCATACTGTTAACTGGGTTCAGATCACAAGTTATACGGTGTGGCTGGTATGAGTCTTACCCGGGGTTCAATATCCTTACTTATTGTGTACGCTCGTCCGGGCACAGTACCTAACTGAGGCTTGGAGGAGGGTCATAGGGGGAGGAGCCAGTACACACCATGTGATCCTAAAAACTTACTTTTTGTGCCCTGTCTCCTGCGGAGCCGCTATTCCCCATGGTCCTGACGGAGTCCCCAGCATCCACTACGGACTACGAGAAATAGAATTATCGGTAAGTAAATTCTTATTTTTTTTATTGTTTTGTCTATATAGTGTTTTTACAAACTACTAATTTGTTATGCATTTTTTTTTGCATAATATTTGAGTCTCTTCATATTTTAAGTCTGTCCTGTTTGCAACAATGTCACTGTGCACTGTGTGACACTGTGTCATGTTCTGTTCTTTGATTTCTTTTTGTATGTGTTGTCATGCAAAACTCAATAAAAATTACTCAAAAAAAAAAAAAAAAAAAGCAAGGAACACAATCAAAGGGGAGTAGTCCACATAGGCAAACAATCACATGAGTAATACAGGTTGAGTATTGCATATCCAAAGAAGTACATAATTTTTTGAGTGAGATGGTTTTCTGATGACTCAATGTACACAAACTTTGTTTAATACGCAAAGTTATAAAAAAATTTGGGGCAGATGTATTAACCTGGAGAAGGCATAAGGAAGTGATAAACCAGTGATATGTGTAAGGTGATAAAGGTACCAGCCAATCAGCTTCAATATGTAAATTAACAGTTAGGATCTGATTAGCTGGTGCCTTTATCACCTTGCACATATCACTGGTTTATCACTTCCTTATGCCTTCTCCAGGTTAATACATCTGCCCCATTGTATTAAATGACCCTCAGGCTGTGTGTATAAGGTGTATATGAAACATAAATGAATTGTGTGCATGTACACCAACTTTGTTTAATGCACAAAGTTATTTAAAATATTGGCTAAAATGACCTTCAGGCTGTGTGTGTATAAGGTGTATATGAATCATAAATGCATTCTGTGCTTAGACTCGGGTCCCATCGCCATGTCGTCTCATTATGGTATGCTGTTATTGCAAAATACGGAAAAATAGGATATCCAAAATACTTCTGGTCCCAAACATTTTGGATATGGGATACTCAACCTGTAAAAAAAAAAAAAACAGTAGGAACATAGGGGTCTATTTTTACTAAGCCATGGAGAGACAAAGTACCAGCTCCTAACTACCATGTTACAGGCTGTTTGGAAAATGACAGGAGTTCTCACCAAGGCTTAGTACGTAATCCCTAAAGTATTGTGTATCAAAAAAGGATACTGTTTAGGCAGCAGACACACCCACAGGACACAGACGCACATTAGCGTGGCGGAAGAGTCCTGGTGCTTACCTAAATTTACTTGACAACCACGTCATTTTTCCAGTGATCTGTGCAGTGCTGCTGCCGCCAACGCATGACTCCAGAGGGGTAAGTATTCAAAAATGGGTGTAGAGGGAGCGGTGTGGGTCCCCCTGGACACCACACACCTTGCACCCATTATAGATACGCCACTAGTTTGGATCGCTCAATCCAAAGACTATAACAGAAATCCTACCTCCAAAATCATAATCTTAATCAACAAAACTAAAATAAACTCCAGTAATTTTACATTGCAGACTAAATTGCATTCTACTGTTCTTCTCAAAACTAATTCCTATTCTTTAACTGCAGTTTTGTATGTGATGGCTGCCTAAAGAAAGCTGGTAGGACCAGAAAAGAGAACAAGTTCTCTGCTAAACGTAAGTGATTTCAGACAGCGTTATTGTGTAGACTGGCACTTTGCAATGCAGCCATTTCATTTTCTAATGACCTTTTTCCACAGGCCTCCCAACTACAAGGTTAGGTACATTTTTGGAGAACCGTGTCAATGACTTCTTGCGCCGACAGGGCAATACTGAGGCTGGAGAGGTGATAGTACGTGTAGTCCACACATCGGATAAAACTGTGGAGGTCAAACCTGGTATGAAATCCAAGTAAGTACAGTTTGAAGAGGTTCACTCTAGTTTAGAACATTTATTTGAAATGTCTGTTTTTAGAGAAATTTTCATTTGATAGCACTGTGAATTTGTATGACGCTTCATGTTGAAGGACCAGTGTGCGCATAAATATATTCAGAAATGGTATCTACTTTGAAATAGGGATGCACAACAGTATACTCTCATAAAATTTGTGTTGATTGGTTTGAAATATAAGTACAGCATAAATTGAAATCATGTTTTTTTTGTTTTGTTTTTTTTATTAGTGTTTGTGCTACAAATTATATACTCTGTGTTGGCACCGCTGTTCTGGCTGTCAGCCGCCACAGGAGAATTTATAGGATGTGGCTATAAAACTCTGCCTGCAGCTTCTGCATGTGTAGCTTGGGAGCTTTACAGTCTCCGCAGGGTACTCGTGCTATACACGTTTAATTTCACTAATTGATTTGTGGCAAGCTCTCTAAATTGTAAAAGAAAAGAGGATCAGGATCCACTGTTGTATGTACATTGAACACACGCACACTACGTTCTGGTTTGTGAGCGCCACTAAAGATAGTGACCAAGCCTTAGGCCGGGTAAACATCTAAATGACTAGCAATCTTGCCGATAGTCGGGTTGAATTCACTTCGTCCTGGACCATCCAAGATTAATGATATGCACTGCTATGTAATGAACGACTGAACAAAATCTCGTTCTGTCCTTCATGAACATGCAAAGCGCTGCTTATCTTTTGACCATGCAGCGTGGTCAACCGAAAGATCATGTGTATGATTTGCAGGAGCGCGCATATGTGCATACACACTAAATATGTATGATTTGTCATTCCTATATGACAAATCCTGCTGACATCATTCAGGTGTGTACCTGGTCTTAGAGTGATAGTAACATAGTAACTAAGGTTAAAAAAAGACAATTGTCCATAGAGTTCAACCTATTTGTGATCTCCTATGCAGTCTTATTATAGGACTAGTTATTTTTATGTTAGGACTAGTTATGTTAACTATAATGCGTGTGAATGTCTTTATCCAATAGGAATTTATCTAACCCATTCTTAAAGGTGTTAACTGAGTCCGCAGTTACTACTCTCTCAGGCAGGGAATTCCAAACACGTATTGTCCTTACTGTGAAAAAACCTTTTCGCCTCAATGTGCGGAAACTCCTCTCCTCTAACCTAAGCGAGTGACCATGTGTTCTCTGTGCTGATCTTAAAGAAAACAGGTCCCTCCCAAGCTCTGTGTATTGACCCCATATATATTTGTAGATGTTGATCATGTCCCCTCTTAGTCTCCTCTTTTCCAATGTAAACATGCCTTGCCTTGCAAGCCTTTCCTCGTATTCCAGCGTCTCTATGCCCTTGATTAGTTTGGTCGCCCGCCTCTGAACCTTTTCTAGCTCCAGGATATCCTTTTTGTAATATGGTGCCCAAAATTGCACACAGTATTCAAGATGAGGCCTCACTAGTGATTTATATAATGGGAGTATAATATTCTCGCCCCTTGCATCAATTCCCCGTTTTATGCATGCTAATATCTTATTAGCCTTCTTTGCTGCACTCCTACTTTGGGTACTGCTGCTTAATTTGTTATCTATGTGAACCCCTAAGTCTTTTTCCAGTCAAGAATCCCCTAATATTACCCCATTTAGTATGTAGGTGTTATTTTTGGTCTTGCCCCCACAGTGCATTACCTTACACTTGTCTGTGTTGAATCTCATTCTCCATTTTGCTGCCCATGCTTCCAATTTAGTTAAGTCGTTCTGAAGAGACTCAGCATCCCCCTCCGTATTTATAACCTTACACAATTTGGTATCGTCTGCGAAAATTGATACCATGCTCTCTAGACCTACTGTTAGGTCGTTGATGAAAATGTTGAACATTTTCTGGGGCACAGCAAGTTTGTAGGTTCCATGAGGATATCTGAAGGGCTTTCCTGTGAATTAGTTATAAAGCACTGTAGAACTGTAGAACAACATTGTAACTCCCTCCGTCCTAGAGTGTTTAATTGGCTGCATGGGATGTAGTCATGTCTTGTTATAAAGCACTCCGTTACAGTACCTTGAATAAATAAAATATATAGAAAAATTAAACTTTGACTGTAGAGGACTACATTCACTGCGGCTGATTTAGACCCAGTTTAACTTTTGCTTCAATAAGGCAATGGAGAGCTTGTCTGAACAAGTAGCAGAAGGTCTGTTTCATAGTTGGATTGCCTGAATCTGGTGAAGGATATCCATGAATCAGTGTTTTTCAACCACTGTGCCGTGGCACACTAGTGTGCCCTGAGCAGTCTCCAGGTGTGCCGCCATAGAAGCAGAGCCAGGCCCGTCAGTATTTTGCCACTACGGAGGTTCTGGAACGATCAATACTGGTGGGTTTAGTGGTTGCAGAGCCAGTTCTAATTTTGGGCCCGGGCAGTGTTGGGCTCTTCTGGCTTTCTCAGATGTGGCTCAGGGGTTACCTATGGAGAAGCTGCGACATGACATCCTAGGACACGCAACTGCACCACACATCATTATATTTGAGTGTGCCTTGGCAGTATTTAAATCTTGTTCAGTGTGCTGCGAGTTGTAAAAGGTTGAAAATCTCTGCTCTAATTATATGGGGCAAACTTAAATAGATTTTAATTATGTAATTTCTCTGACGTCCTAGTGGATGCTGGGAACTCCGTAAGGACCATGGGGAATAGCGGGCTCCGAAGGAGGCTGGGCACTCTAGAAAGATTTATGACTACCTGGTGTGCACTGGCTCCTCCCACTATGACCCTCCTCCAAGCCTCAGTTAGATTTTGTGCCCGGCCGAGGTTGGATGCACACTAGGGGCTCTCCTGAGCCTTTAGAAAGAAAGTATAGAAATTAGGTTTTTTATTTTCAGTGAGACCTGCTGGCAACAGGCTCACTGCAGCGAGGGACTAAGGGGAGAAGAAGCGAACCTGCCTGCTTGCAGCCAGCTTGGGCTTCTTAGGCTACTGGACACCATTAGCTCCAGAGGGATCGACCGCAGGCCCAGCCTTGGTGTTCGGTCCCGGAGCCGCGCCGCCGTCCCCCTTACAGAGCCAGAAGCAAGAAGAGGTCCGGAAAATCGGCGGCAGAAGACATCAGTCTTCACCAAGGTAGCGCACTGCAGCTGTGCGCCATTGCTCCTCACACACACTTCACACTCCGGTCACTGAGGGTGCAGGGCGCTGGGGGGGGGGGGGGGCGCCCTGAGAAGCAATAATAACACCTTGGCTGGCAAAAATACCACAATATATAGCCCCAGAGGCTATATATGTGGAAAATACCCCTGCCAGAATATAGGAAAAAGCAGGAGAATAGTCCGCGGAAAAGGGGCGGAGCTATCTCCTTCAGCACACTGGCGCCATTTTCCCTCACAGCTCCGCTGGAAGGAAGCTCCCTGGCTCTCCCCTGCAGTCTACACTACAGAAAAGGGTAAAAAAGAGAGGGGGCACTAAATTTAGGCGCAGTATACATTTATATAGAAAAAGCAGCTATAGGGGACACAACTCAGTTAGTCCCTGCATTATATAGCGCTCTGGTGTGTGCTGGCATACTCTCACTCTGTCCCCCCAAAGGGCTTTTGTGGGTCCTGTCCTCTGTTGGAGCATTCCCTGTGTGTGTGCGGTGTGTCGGTACGGCTGTGTCGACATGTTTGATGAGGATAATGATGTGGAGACGGAGCAGATGCCTTTAGAAGGGATATCACCCCCTGCGGGGCAGACACCTGAGTGGATGAGCTTATGGAAAGAAATGAGTGCACGTATAGACTCCTTACATAAGAAATTTGACGACATGCCAAATGTGGGACAGCCGACATCTCAGCTCGTGCCTGTCCAGGCGTCTCAAAGGTCATCAGGGGCTCTGAAACGCCCGCTACCTCAGACCGCAGACCCAGATGTCGACACTGATACTGACACCAGTGTCGACGACGATGAGTCTAACCTGATGCCCACTAAGGCCATTCACTGCATGATTGAGGCAATGAAAGAGGTGTTACACATTTCTGATATAAATACAGGTACCACTAAAAAGGGTATTATGTTTGGGGAGAAAAAACTACCCGTAGTTTTTCCCCCATCAGATGAATTAAATGAAGTGTGTGAAGAAGCGTGGGCTTTCCCTGATAAAAAATTGGTAATTCCTAAGAAGGTACTAATGGCGTTCCCTTTCCCGCCAGAGGATAGGTTACGTTGGGAAACACCTCCTAGGGTGGATAAAGCGCTCACACGTTTGTCTAAAAAGGTGGCACTACCGTCTCCGGATACGGCCGCCCTCAAGGAACTTGCTGATAGAAAGCAGGAGGCGATCCTGAAGTCTGTATACACACACTCAGGCATATTATACTTAGACCAGCTATTGCGTCAGCATGGATGTGCAGTGCTGCCGCCGCGTGGTCAGATAAACTGTCAGAAAATATTGACACACTAGACAGAGACACGATCCTGCTAACCATAGACCATATCAAAGACTCCGTCTTATATATGAGAGATGCACAGAGGGAAATCTGCCGGCTGGCATCTAAAGTAAGTGCATTGTCCATTTCTGCTAGGAGAGGCTTATGGACTCGCCAGTGGACAGGAGATGCAGATTCTAAAAGGCACATGGAAGTTTTGCCTTATAAGGGTGAGGAATTATTTGGGGATGGTCTCTCGGACCTAGTTTCCACAGCAACGTCTGGGAAGTCAGCATTTTTACCCCATGTCCCCTCACAGCCTAAGAAGGCGCCGTTTTATCAGGTTCAGTCCTTTCGGACCCAGAAAAACAAGCGTGGAAAAGGCGGGTCTTTTCTGTCCAGAGGCAGAGGTAGGGGAAAAAGGCTGCAACAAACAGCAGGTTCCCAGGAGCAAAAGTCCTCCCCCGCTTCTTCTTCCAAGTCCGCCGCATGACGGTGGGGCTCCACAGGCGGAGCCAGGTACGGTGGGGGGCTGCCTCAAGAATTTCAGCGGTCAGTGGACTCGCTCACAGGTGGATCCCTGGATCCTTCAAATAGTATCTCAGGGGTACAAACTGGAATTCGAGGCGTCTCCACCCCACCGGTTCCTAAAATCTGCCTTGCCGATTGCTCCCTCAGACAGGGAGGCGGTGCTAGCGGCAATTCACAAGCTGTATTCCCAGCAGGTGATAATCAAGGTACCCCTACTTCAACAAGGCCGGGGTTACTATTCCACACTATTTGTGGTGCCGAAACCGGACGGTTCGGTGAGACCCATTTTAAATTTGAAATCCTTGAACACATACATAAAAAAATTCAAGTTCAAGATGGAATCGCTCAGGGCGGTTATTGCAAGCCTGGACGAGGGGGATTACATGGTATCCCTGGACATCAAGGATGCTTACTTGCATGTCCCCATTTACCATCCTCACCAGGAGTACCTCAGATTTGTGGTACAGGATTGCCATTACCAATTCCAGACGCTGCCGTTTGGACTGTCCACGGCACCGAGGGTATTTACCAAGGTTATGGCGGAAACAATGTTACTCCTTTGAAAAAAGGGAGTTTTAATTATCCCGTACTTGGACGATCTCCTAATAAAGGCGAGATCCAAGGAACAGTTGTTGGTGGGAGTAGCACTATCTCACATGCCAGAATCTTTCAGTGGGACCTATTGGACAAATGGTCCGGATCGCATCTTCAGATGCATCGCTTAATAACCCTGTCTCCAAGAACCAGGGTGTCTCTACTGTGGTGGCTGCAGAGTGCCCATCTTCTAGAGGGCCGCAGGTTCAGCATACAGGACTGGGTTTTGGTGACCACGGATGCCAGCCTTCGAGGCTGGGGGGCAGTCACACGGGGAAGAAACTTCCAAGGACTATGGTCGAGTCAGGAGACTTCCCTTCACATAAATATTCTGGAACTAAGGGCCATTTACAATGCCCTAAGTCAAGCAAAATCCCTGCTCCTACACCAGCCGGTGCTGATCCAGTCAGACAACATCACGGCAGTCGCCCATGTAAATCGACAGGGAGGCACAAGAAGCAGGATGGCAATGGCAGAAGCCACAAGAATTCTCCGATGGGCGGAGAATCATGTATTAGCACTGTCAGCAGTGTTAATTCCGGGAGTGGACAACTGGGAAGCAGACTTCCTCAGCAGACACGACCTCCACCCGGAAGAGTGGGGACTTCATCCAGAAGTCTTCCAGATGCTGGTAAACCGTTGGGAAAAACCACAGGTGGACATGATGGCGTCCCGCCTCAACAAAAAGTTAAAAAGATATTGCGCCAGGTCAAGGGACCCTCAGGCGATAGCTGTGGACGCTCTAGTGACACCGTGGGTGTACCAGTCGGTTTATGTGTTCCCTCCTCTGCCTCTCATACCAAAGGTATTGAGAATAATAAGAAAGCGAGGAGTAAACACAATTCTCGTGGTTCCGGATTGGCCAAGACGAGCGTGGTACCCGGAACTTCAAGAGATGATCTCAGAGGACCCGTGGCCTCTGCCGCTCAGACAGGACCTGCTACAGCAGGGGCCCTGTCTGTTCCAAGACTTACCGCGGCTGCGTTTGACGGCATGGCGGTTGAACGCCGGATCCTGAAGGAAAAGGGTATTCCGGAAGAAGTCATTCCTACGCTTATTAAAGCCAGGAAAGATGTTACGGCAAATCATTATCACCGCATATGGCGGAAATATGTTGCATGGTGCGAGGCCAAAAAGGCCCCAACAGAGGAATTTCAACTAGGTCGATTTCTGCATTTCCTGCAAGCAGGAGTGAATATGGGCCTAAAACTAGGCTCCATTAAAGTACAGATCTCGGCTCTGTCGATTTTCTTTCAAAAAGAACTAGCTTCAGTACCTGAAGTTCAGACATTTGTGAAAGGAGTGCTGCATATTCAGCCCCCGTTTGTGCCTCCTGTGGCACCTTGGGATTTCAACGTGATGTTGAGTTTCTTAATCACATTGGTTTGAGCCACTAAAAACTGTGGATCTAAAATATCTCACGTGGAAAGTGGTCATGTTATTGGCCTTGGCTTCAGCCAGGCGAGTGTCAGAATTGGCAGCTTTATCATGTAGAAGCCCTTATCTGATTTTCCATATGGATAGGGCAGAATTGAGGACTCGTCCCCAGTTTCTCCCTAAGGTGGTGTCAGCGTTTCACCTGAACCAGCCTATTGTGGTGCCTGCGGCTACTAGGGATTTGGAGGACTCCAAGTTGCTAGATGTTGTCAGGGCCCTGAAAATATGTTTCCAGGACGGCTGGAGTCAGAAAATCTGACTCGCTGTTTATCCTGTATGCACCCAACAAGCTGGGTGCTCCTGCTTCTAAGCAGACTATTGCTCGCTGGATTTGTAGTACAATTCAGCTTGCACATTCTGTGGCAGGCCTGCCACAGCCAAAATCTGTAAATGCCCATTCCACAAGGAAGGTGGGCTCATCTTGGGCGGCTGCCCGAGGGGTCTCGGCTTTACAACTTTGCCGAGCAGCTACTTGGTCAGGGGCAAACACGTTTGCAAAATTCTACAAATTTGATACCCTGGCTGAGGAGGACCTAGAGTTCTCTCATTCGGTGCTGCAGAGTCATCCGCACTCTCCCGCCCGTTTGGGAGCTTTGGTATAATCCCCATGGTCCTTACGGAGTTCCCAGCATCCACTAGGACGTCAGAGAAAATAAGAATTTACTCACCGGTAATTCTATTTCTCGTAGTCCGTAGTGGATGCTGGGCGCCCATCCCAAGTGCGGATTGTCTGCAATACTTGTAAATAGTTATTGCTAACTAAAGGGTTATTGTTGAGCCATCTGTTGAGAGGCTCAGTTGTTTTCATACTGTCAAACTGGATATAGTATCACGAGTTGTACGGTGTGATTGGTGTGGCTGGTATGAGTCTTACCCGGGATTCAAAATCCTTCCTTATTATGTCAGCTCGTCCGGGCACAGTGTCCTAACTGAGGCTTGGAGGAGGGTCATAGTGGGAGGAGCCAGTGCACACCAGGTAGTCATAAATCTTTCTAGAGTGCCCAGCCTCCTTCGGAGCCCGCTATTCCCCATGGTCCTTACGGAGTTCCCAGCATCCACTACGGACTACGAGAAATAGAATTACCGGTGAGTAAATTCTTATTTTTCTTTGCTTTACACTACAGTACAAAACTCTGTGCGATACATAATTAAGGCAGTACAGGGAATAAGAAATCCAAAGTGAGAGAACATCCAGAGAGAACATTGAAGTGAAAGAAATAAAAGCAGAACGAATAGCAGAGTATAGCCTATCGCACTATATTGAGCAAATAAGAGGATAGCCTATTGGTCTTTGACCTCCAGTGCATCTTGCTAAATCCTGAAATGTGTACATTTGTCTACATTACATTGCTAGGCCATTAAATGTTTAAGGATAGAAACTATTATAGGTCATACTACAGCAAGCATGTTTCTTGTAGAGTATCTCTCTTGACACTGGTCAGACATTGACACACATTAAACCATTATATTATCATGCTCTTGTTGCTTTCAGGTTTGTGGATACAGGAGAGATGGCAGAATCATTTCCATATCGAACAAAAGCTCTTTTTGCATTTGAAGAAGTAGACGGTGTTGAGCTGTGTTTTTTTGGCATGCATGTACAGGAGTATGGGTCTGATTGCCCACCTCCCAATCAGAGGTAGGTGCCTTTTCTTTTAAGTTACATGTACCATTTCTTTTTCATCGACTAGGGGTCACTGGAGTACTCTTGGGATATGGACGGCCTCCATAGGAACAGGGCACTGAATATTTAAATTTAGAACACTCCGCCCCTCCATATCCCAGAGTACCTCAGTGTTTTTTCTGTGCTCGAAGTAGCAACAGGTCTGTGGCTTGGTCCACAATTATTTTGAATATTTTTTGATTTTTAAGTTAAAATTTTTATTTTTTTTCATACACATCCCTTTCC
The DNA here is from genome assembly GCF_028390025.1 of Pseudophryne corroboree. Classification (NCBI taxonomy): domain Eukaryota; kingdom Metazoa; phylum Chordata; class Amphibia; order Anura; family Myobatrachidae; genus Pseudophryne; species Pseudophryne corroboree. Next base: position 292,808,021 of record NC_086452.1, on the reverse strand, counting down.
CCCTTCCAAAAGGCAGGGTCAGGGATAGTGCAAGCTGCTACAAGCAGCTGTGGCGTGTCGGTCCTCACTAAATGAGCACCCTCACAGCCAGACAGACATCCTGCACACAGGCTGGCCGGCGCTTGCAGAGAAGCCCCGTCGGATCCTCACCACAAGCAGGAGTCAAGGTATGTTGGTGTGTGGGGACAATGTTTCTTTAATAGACCGCTGGCGCACCATACTACTGGCCGCTAAACAGTCCGCCCGCCGCCGCTGCTCCGGCAGCCGCCGCTGCTCAGAGCGCTTCAGGCGCTCCCCGCTCTCTGTCGTCAGCGCGACCCGGCTCCCGCTGGCGGCCCCACACTAACGCTGCCCGCCCCGCATGCTGCCTCCGCAAACGGAGCATACGGGGGGGGGGCATTACAGAAGGGTGCAATCAGCGGCACGAGGGGGGATAAACTGCAGCAACAGCAGCTACATCTCTACTCCACCGGAGGCGCAGGGGTGTTAGTGGGAATTTGGGATCACATTTCATAGTACTGGCCACGTGTACTGCACTTGGCCAGATATATATATATATATATATATAGACACACCTTCGTACTATTTTACTGAGTCGTGCAAGTGTCTTTTTTGTGTATTGTATTGTCTGTCTCCATAATGAGTAAGGCACCAGCAAAAATTAAAAAGCATCACTGCAAAGTCTGTAGCAGTGTGTTACCGGATGGATCTACCACATGCACAGTATGTTTTGTGGATTCGGTTCCGAATACAATTTCTGCTCCGGTTTTAAAGCCAATTTCCTCCCCGGACCCACCATGGGAAATGCTAGCCAATGTACTGGCTGGGTTGCAATCAGAATTGACCGCCGCTCGACAGGAGCGGGAAGCGGCAAGATCTGAGTCTAGGGTGAGACCGCCAGAACTACCGGAGGCGTCTCCGCCTTGCGAAAGGTCCAAATCCATTTTGGGTAGACGGGATAAATTTCATATGTCTTATGATTTACCAGTTTCTGCTATGTTGCATTCTGACGATTCCATGCCAGACCTCACGGCACAAGATGAGGGTGAGGTGGAGTCAGATAGTGAGGATTTTAACAGCTCAGGCATTGATAATCTCATCAGAGCGGTGCGTCAGTCTCTGAAGTTTACAGAAACTGAGGAGCCTCTGGCAAATGATCAGGTCGTATTTACTAAACGACAGAGAACTCCAATGTGTTTTCCTGTTTCGGAGTCTCTTAATAAGATGTTAGTAGAAACACGACAGACTCCAGATAAACGGTTTTCTATACCTCGCAGATTTAAGTCTAGTTACCCGTTTCCAGATTCTGTGACATGTACATGGGAGAATCCACCAATAGTTGATTCGTCAGTGTCGAAACTTACAAAGAAATTAACCATACCAGTGCCAGCGGCTACTACGCTTAAAGACCCTTCAGATCGCAAAATAGAAACTATGCTAAAGTCCATGTATGTAGTGGCAGGAGTGCTGCTGAGACCTGGCTTGGTTGGTATCTGGGTCACTAAGGCGCTCATAGTATGGATAACAGAACTCAAGTCTGCCCTACATGACGAACACCTTATACTTCTTGCTGATCAAATGTGTGAGGCTGCGGAGTATCTCTGTACAGCTTCTACTGACGTCTGTCAGCTCACTTCTCGCCTTTCATCGTCGCTAGTTACGGCACGACGAGCACTCTGGCTGCGTTCTTGGCAAGCGGAGGCAGAGGTCAAAAGAGGTATAGAGGCATTACCTTACGGGGGCAAGAAGTTGTTTGGTCCTGAATTGGACACATGGATTTCTGAGGCCACGGGAGGAAAGTCTGTTTTCTTACCATTGCCTCCACCGGTACCTAGACGGAGGTACTCTGGACCTGCGTTCAAATCCTTTAGACCTCAGTCCTTTCGCGGATGTGGCAGAGGAACAGCCACGCCTGGTAGACGGGGTCGTGGACGTGGTTTCCAACAAACCAACACAAGTCGTCAGGATGCTAAGGTCACCGACAAGCCAGTGGCATGACGGGCTACCAGCCCATCTCGGTTCTCCGATTGTGGGAGCACTCCTTCAGATGTTCCATTTGGCGTGGTTCCAGACATCCGCGGATGGGTGGATCCGCAATTTAGTGTTAAGAGGTTACAAAATAGAGTTCGACTGTCTTCCGGCACTGCGGTTTTTCAAGACAGGACTGCCTCTGTCTGACGAGAAGAGGTCGGTTCTGCAAATTGCCATTCAGTCCCTACTGGATTCAGCAGTTTTGATTCCGGTCCCTGTACACCAACAGGGTCAGGGTTATTATTCCAGTCTATTTGTGGTACCGAAGCCGGATGGCTCAGTCAGGCCAATATTGAACTTAAAGGGTCTCAATCGGTATGTAACTTACTACAGATTCAAGATGGAATCTCTGCGTTCAGTGATTGCGGGTTTAGAGCCAAAGGAATTCATGATTGCGCTAGATCTCAAGGATGCGTACTTACACATTCCGATTTGGCAGCCTCATCAGAGATTCTTGCGGTTTGCAATACGCCAGAACCATTACCAGTTTCAGGCTCTACCGTTTGGCCTTTCGTCAGCGCCTTGGGTATTCACCAAAGTGATGTCTGTGATAGCTCATCTCAGATCCCTGGGAGTGACAATAGTTCCGTATTTAGACGATCTGCTCATCAAAGCCCCGTCTCAACAGATACTTCTCCAACATGCGCTGCTAACGTACAATGTACTGGTTCACCACGGTTGGATTGTCAACTTCAAGAAATCACATCTAATTCCGTCTCAACGACTTCAATTCCTAGGTATGATTTTCGATACGGTCAATCAAAGAATTTACCTACCACAACAGAAAGTACAGATTATTCGCCATCTGGTACAATTAGTGCTCAAGCCACGCACAGTCTCGGTACATTTGTGCATTCGCCTCTTAGGAACAATGGTGGCGGCTTTCGAAGCGCTTCAGTTCGGAAGATTTCACTCACGTCCATTTCAACTGCATGTGCCCGCACAGTGGTCGGGCTCGCATCTGCAGATTCACCACAGGGTGAGGTTGTCGCCAAGGGCAAGGGGGTGTCTACTCTGGTGGCTCAAGGAGCACAATTTAACCGCAGGGAAACTGTTCGGCGGCTGGAATTGGATAATTCTAACGACGGACGCGAGTCTCAGAGGTTGGGGAGCTGTAGTTCAAAATTGTCAACTCCAGGGTCTCTGGGCGGATCACGAAAGATTGCGGTCTATAAGTGTCCTGGAACTCCGCGCAATTTACAATGCACTACGACAAGCAGTACACATGCTTCGCTCTCAGACTGTCCAAGTGCAGTCAGACAACGCAACGGCAGTCGCATACATCAACAAACAAGGAGGAACGAGAAGCCGCATGGCAATGCGGGAAGTAGCTCGAATCCTCAATTGGGCGGAATACCACCAGGTGATATTGTCGGCAGTGTTCATTCCGGGAGTGGACAACTGGGAGGCGGATTATCTCAGCCGTCGGGATTTTCATCCAGGAGAATGGGCATTAAATCCAGAGGTGTTTCACATGTTGGTTCAGCGGTGGGGTTACCCTCAGGTGGACCTGATGGCCTCTCGCCACAATCACCAAACACTCCAGTATGTGTCCAGAACGAGAGATCCAAAGGCAGTGGCGGTGGATGCTCTCACAATCGCGTGGTGTATCTGTTTCCACCGTTTCCGCTGCTCCCTCTGGTGCTAAAACGGATCAGAAGAGAGTCTGTCACAGTCATATTAGTGGCTCCTCATTGGCCTCGAAGAGCTTGGTTCTCGGATCTCCACGGACTACTCGCAGACGATCCTTGGCCGCTCCCTCTACGTCCGGACTTGTTACAACAGGGTCCGTTCCTTTACCCCTATTTAGTGCGGCTGCGTTTGACGGGGTGGCTGTTGAGACCGCCCTCTTGAGAAGAGAGGGCATTCCGGAATCTGTTATACCAACCATGTTACGTGCTAGGAAGCCAGTTACGGCAGCTCATTATTACAGAATTTGGCGTGCCTATATAGGTTGGTGTGAAGCTCGGAAGTTTCCGACATCAGCTTTCAAGTTATCCCGTCTTTTGTTATTTCTCCAGACGGGGTTAGATAGAGGACTGCATTTATCTACACTAAAGGTGCAGGTATCTGTGTTGTCAATTTATTTTCAAAGACGATTGGCTCTATTGCTGTCGGTACACACGTTTCTGCAAGGTGTCCTCAGAGTACAGCCTCCATTCATTCCACCTACAGCGCCATGGGACTTGAATCTGGTTTTAGATTTCTTACAGTCTTCATATTTTGAACCCTTACAGCAAGTGGATATAAAGTTTCTCACTTGGAAGACAATTTTTCTTCTAGCCTTCGCTTCGGCAAGGCGTGTTTCAGATTTGGGTGCCTTGTCATGCAAGCCACCGTATTTGGTGTTTCATGATGACAGAGCGGAACTTCGGACGAATCCCGCTTTCTTACCAAAGGTAGTGTCATCTTTTCACATCAATCAACCAATAGCAGTTCCTGTGTTAACAGCACATTCTGGAACTCTGGATGTGGTACGCGCTTTACGCGTTTATGTATCCCGAAAGTCTACAGTTCGTAAGACGGATACGTTGTTTGTTCTCTATGATGCTGCCAAGATGGGTTGGCCAGCGTCTAAGCAGACCTTATCCAGATGGATAAAACTGACCATACGTCAGGCTTACATTAATGCTAGGTTACAGCCGCCTACATCAGTAACAGCTCATTCCACACGTTCTGTGGGAACTTCATGGGCAGCTGGTCGTGGAGCTTCTACGACGCAGCTTTGCCGTGCGGCTGCATGGTCTTCAGTGCACACGTTTGTGCGCTTTTACAAGTTTGATACGTTTGCGGCATCAGCATCTAGGTTTGGTCGCCTAGTGTTACAGGTGCCAAGCAGCTCTCCCGCCCACGGGGGAAGCTTTGGTACGTCCCAAGAGTACTCCAGTGACCCCTAGTGGATGAAAAAGAAAATAGGATTTTGGTACTTACCAGGTAAATCCTTTTCTTTGAATCCATAGGGGGCACTGGACACCCACCCAGAGCAGTTTTACCTGGTTTGTGGTAAGTTCAGAGGATCTTATGGTAACACACTCTCACCGACTGGTTCAAATTATCATTATGGTGTCAACTGTTTAGTTGTCAGTAACGTTATGTGTCAACTTCATTGTTGTCCGTTATGTTATATGTAATACTCCATTGTCAACCTCTCTATAGCTCCTGTTCGGCTCAGTAAAAAACACTGAGGTACTCTGGGATATGGAGGGGTGGAGTGTTCTAAATTTAAATATTCAGTGCCCTGTTCCTATGGAGGCCATCCATATCCCAAGAGTACTCCAGTGCCCCCTATGGATTCAAAGAAAAGAATTTACCTGGTAAGTACCAAAATCCTATTATTTCTATTACATCCCAGTGGATACTGGGGTCTTGTACTTAAGTGCCAGTTTATTATACCAGTTCCCTCCTCTGCTGCTGATCCCAAGGGTGCTAAAAAGGCTAAGAAGGGAAAGCGGTCAGGCAATTATAATTGCCCTGGATTGGCCTCGACGGGCGTGGTACTCGGACCTCCTGACCATGTCTCTGGAGGATCCCTGGTTCTGCCGCTCCAAGACGATCCTCTTCAGCAAGGCGCGTTCGTCTATCCAGACTTACAGTGGCTACATTTGACGGCTTGGAAGTTGAAAGGGAGATTCTAGTAAGAAAGGGTCTTACCTCCAGGGTTATTTCCACCATGGTCCAGGCCAGGAAGATGGTGACGTCAAAGCATTATCATCGTATCTGGAAAAAGTAGATTTCCTGGTGTGAAAGTAGAAAGGTTTCTCCAGTGGAATTTAGAATTGGTCGTTTTCTACTTTTCCTGCAAGCAGGGGTGGATATGGGCCTACGTTTATGCTCCATCAAAGTCCAGATTTCGACGCTCTCTATTTTCTTCCAAAAACAACTTGCCCTGTTGCCAGCAAAACAGACTTTCCTAAAGGGAGTTCTTCATATACAACCGCCCTATTTACCTCCCACTGCTCTGTGGAACTTCAATGTGGTTTTGTTATTTCTCCAATCGAACTGGTTTGAACCCTTACATAGGGTGGAGTTGAAATTTCTCACCTGGAAGACTGTGATGTTATTGGCTTTGGCATCTGCCAGGCGGGTCTCGGAATTAGGGGCCTTATCCTGTAAGAACCCTTATTTGATTTTACGTGAAGACAGGGCGGAACTGAGGACCCGTCCTCAGTTTTTGCCTAAGGTGGTGTCGGCTTTTCATGTGAATCAGCCTATTGTGGTTCCGGTGTTGTCTGATGCTTCCGTTGGCCCTGAGACTTTGGATGTGGTCAGAGCTCTGAAGATTTATGTCAAAAGGACAGCCCGTCATCGGAAATCTGACTCGCTGTTTGTCCTTTATGATGCCTCCAAGCTTAGTCTGCCTGCTTCTAAGCAATCTATTGCTCGTTGGCTCCCCTTTATGCTCCTCCTACCAGACTCAGTCTAGGAAAACTGTGCCTGAGGAGACTAACATCATATGAGAAGAACAATACAACAGCGGTGAGGCAATAAGCCAACACAACCATAAACGAAAGGAGGGCGCTAACCAGAACAGAGGATAGCAACCCCAACCTAACCTGGATAGCACGGCTATCCCAACAACATAATGGGACGGCAACATTGGTCCAACCAAATACTTACACAGGTAAGTAGGAACGAAGCACCGAGGCGGGCGCCCAGTATCCACTACGGACTAGGAGAAAAGGAATTACCGGTAGGTATTAAATTCCTATTTTCTCTTACGTCCTAGTGGATACTGGGGTCTTGTACTTTGATACAATGGGAAGTCCCAAAGCTTCCAAACGGGTGGGAGAGTGCTGAGACCCCTGTAAAACCGCCTGACCAAACTGAAGGTCATCCTTAGCCAAGGTATCGAACCTATAGAATTTCACAAAAGTGTTCGAACCAGACCAAGTAACAGCACGGCACAACTGTAGTGCCGACACAGCCCGGGCAGCCGCCCAGGAGGACCCCACCGACCTTGTCGAGTGGGCCTGAATAGACGTCAGCAAGGGCAGAGCTGCCGACGTATAGGCCTGTTGAATGGTCAACCTGAACCAACGAGCAATAGATTGCTTAGAAGCAGGCCGACCAATCTTGGAGGCGGCATAAAGGACAAACAGCGAGTCAGATTTCCGTTGAATGGCTGTCCTTTTGATCTAAATCTTCAGAGCCCTGACCACATCCAAAGTCTCAGGGCCAACGGAAGCGTTGGACAACACCGAAACCACAATAGGCTAATTCACGTGAAAAGCCAACACCACCTTAGGCAAAAACTGAGGACTGGTCATCCATTCCGCCCTATCTTCATGTAAAATCAAATAAGTGCTCTTACAAGATAAGGCCCCTAATTCCGAGACCCTCCTGACAGACCCCAAAGCCAATAACATCAGTCTTCCAGGTGAGAAATTTCAACTCCACCCTATGTAAGTGTTCAAACCAGTCCGTTTGGAGAAAGGACAGAACCACATTGAGATCCCACGGAGCAGTGGGAGGTACAAACGGCGGTTGTATATGTAGATAACTATACAGTACAAGAGAAAAAAAAGGTGAATACTTCCCTGCGCTGGAAGTGTTGATGCTGCAAAAAGATATACGTTCCGGAGTTATCCACCGGAAAAAACAAGCAATACTATGGTACAAGATTTGTATACAATTGCGCTTCAACACTGGATGAAAAAGAAATGATATAGTCCGGTTTTTTCAGAAAGCTGAAAGTCTCTAATCATAGCCTCCAGGAAATTTTCTTCCAACAAGTTTTACATAGAGGAAAAAAGACAGAAATTTTTTTTTTTCCCAATGTGTAGTAGTTTTCTGGAAAGTCACATAAATCATATGAGGGGACTATGGGATGTAGAAATTCCACTCCTTTGTGTCTTTATAAGATGTTTTGGGATCACCCGAAAAGTGTGTTTAGTCGTAAACACGGAATGCTCACTTTTCTTGCTTACTTCAACAAATGTGTGACAACTCCTATAAAGGTATCTTTGGGATTTTCAAGCAGGGCCTCACTTCCGAAGGTTCCTAATTTACTGGATTATTCTCCAACATGAGGAACGTGGGAAGAAAAGCAAAGAAAGAAAATCCAATGTGTAGTAGTTTCCTTTAGACTTACAAATGGGGATATGGAGGATATATAAATAGATATAGATAGGCCCTTTCTCCTCTGTGTCGTTATTTCACACTAAGGGACCACCCAGGTGTTTGTGTGATGGATAACAAATACAGGATGCTCACTTTAAGGCTTACATAAAGTGAAAGCTTTGCAGACATATAAAGGTATCTTTCATGAAATACTTCATTAGATGTTCAGCATAATACGCTTACACGTAGGCTTACTTGAAGACTGTGAAGTATGTTCACGTAGCAGTTTCTTTCAAACAGGCTCCATGGTTATTCTCCACCAGAAAAAAAACGTGTTTGTAGTAAACAAACGGATTTTATTAGACAAAAAGTATATACATTAAAATATGAGAACAAGGGTCACCTTGCTTCGGCAGTATTGAAATTTCCAAGAAAGGGTAAAAGGCATACAAAGGGCCCTAATGCTCCTACCCAATCTGTTGGGAGCCAAAAGGACAAAAAGATCACCAAGTTCTCACATAAAAATACTTGCCACCAACGCGTTTCGACTACTCTGGTCTTCCTCAGGGTGGTGGTGGGATCCCAGAGCAGTCTATTTATCCTCTGAAGGATCCCACCCCTTTTTATTGCATATGGTGGAGAAACGTAAATAAATGTCCTGAAAAAAGAGATATATTATATCCCCCTAAGATGCAGAGTAAGCATCAGTGTCCATTCTTTATGGTGATTAAACTTTAAAAACTATAAGAGCGTTAAAAGACTTAAAAAAACGTTTAAACCCCGTTAATACGGGTTACTATGGTGACCGATTGGATAACCAATCAGGTACCATGGGCGGTGAAAAGCCTTCCTGTGTGTGGAACGCACGCCACGGGTGTTTGTCACGGGCATCGGAGGTGGGGATGACGTACTTCCTCCCACCTCTGTGTTGAACTCCCTTTAGGAAAGTCTGTACTTCTGGCAAGTTGTTTTTGGAAGAAAATAGAGAACGCCGAAATCTGGACTTTGATGTAGCTTAAACGTAGGCCCATATCAACCCCCGCTTGCAGGAAAAGTAGAAAACGACCAATTCTAAATTCCACAGGAGAAACCTTTCTACTTTCACACCAGCAAATATACTTTTTCCAGATACGATAATGCTTTGACGTCACCATCTTCCTGGCCTGGACCATGGTGGAAATAACCCTGGAGGGAAGACCCTTTCTTACTAGAATCTCCCTCTCAACTTCCAAGCCGTCAAACGTAGCCGCTGTAAGTCTGGATAGACGAACTGGCCTTGCTGAAGATCGTCTTGGAGCGGCAGAGGCCAGAGGAACCTCCAGAGACATGGTCAGGAGGTCCGAGTACCATGTGCGTCGAGGACAATCTGGGACAATTAGAATTGCCTGAACGCTTTCCCTTCTTAGCCTTTTTAGCACCCTTGGGATCAGCGGCAGAGGAGGGAACAGGTATACAAACTTGGAACTAAAGTACAAGACCCCAGTATCCACTCCGGACTAGGAGAAATGAAATTACCGGTAGGTATTAAATTCCTATTTTTTCACATCTGTTACTACAATTTTATTTTTTATTCCAATTTTAGGCGAGTTTACATCTCCTATCTGGATAGTGTTCACTTTTTTCGGCCAAAGAGTCTGAGAACAGCTGTGTACCATGAGATTTTGATTGGGTACCTAGAGTATGTCAAGAAACTTGGGTGAGTCCATGATTTTAATTGGTCCAGTTGAATTTATTTATCACAGTAGCTTTTTCTCTGACGTCCTAGTGGATGCTGGGAACTCCGTAAGGACCATGGGGAATAGACGGGCTCCGCAGGAGACTGGGCACTCTAAAAGAAAGATTAGGTACTATCTGTTGTGCACTGGCTCCTCCCTCTATGCCCCTCCTCCAGTTAGAATCTGTGCCCGGCCATAGCTGGATGCACCTAGTGGGCTCTCCTGAGCTTGCTAGAAAGAAAGTATTTGTTAGGTTTTTTATTTTCAGTGAGATCTGCTGGCAACAGACTCACTGCTACGTGGGACTGAGGGGAGAGAAGCAAACCTACCTGCGTGCAGCTAGCTTGTGCTTCTTAGGCTACTGGACACCATTAGCTCCAGAGGATTCGAACACAGGGCCTGACCTCGATCGTCCGTTCCCGGAGCCGCGCCGCCGTCCCCCTTGCAGAGCCAGAAGACAGAAGAAGGACACCACACACTCCGGTCACTGTAGGGTGCAGGGCGCTGGGGGGGGGGGGGGGCGGCGCCCTGGGCTGCAATTAGAGTACCTTTTGGCAATATATACACATAATACAGTCTGGAAAACTGTATATGTGTAAAACCCCCGCCATTTTTAGTCAGAAACAGGACAGAAGCCCGCCGCTGAGGGGGCCGGGCCTTCTTCCTCAGCACACCAGCGCCATTTTCTCTTCACAGCTCCGCTGGAAGGAAGCTCCCCAGGCTCTCCCCGGCAGTATCCTGGTACACAAAGGGTTAAAAGAGAGGGGGGGGGGGGCACATAAATTTAGGCGCAAAATTTGTATATACAGCAGCTACTGGGTAAACACTGAGTTGTAGTGTAATCCCTGGGTTATATAGCGCTGGGTGTGTGCTGGCATACTCTCTCTCTGTCTCTCCAAAGGGCCTTGTGGGGGAACTGTCCTCAAATAGAGCATCCCCTGTGTGTGTGGTGTGTCGGTACGCGTGTGTCGACATGTCTGAGGTAAAAGGCTCCTCTAAGGAGGTGATAGAGCGGATATGTGTGAGAGGGTGTCTCCGTCGACAACGCCGACACCTGTTTGGATATGTGTAAGTGCTAAGGTGAATTTATTGCACAAAAGGTTAGGGAACAGACAGGAAATCTACCCATGTCTGTCCCTATGTCACAGAGACCTTCAGAGTCTCTCAATGCTCACTATCCATAATAACAAACACTGGTATCGACATGGAGTTTAACTCCACTGTCAACTACGATAATGCAAAGTTACAGCCAAGATGGCTATAAGGTATTCAATATATGATTATTGAAATAATAGATGATTTGCATATCACTGATGACTCATCTGTCCCTGACACGAGAGTACACATGTTTAAGGGGAAGAATGCTGAGGTAAATTTCCCTCCTCTCATGAGGAAAAAGAGCGGGAATCTCCAGACAAGAGACGGCAGCTTCCCACAAGAGAATTCTCAGGCTGTATCCTTTCCCCACTAGGGCCAGGCTATGTTGAGAATCTTCCCCTGGGGTGTCCTGTTTGCACAGACGGTAGCACTTGCTATTCTCAGGGATCCTGCAGATAGCGTGCACATTCTAGTATACTACCCAGACCGGCGATTGTGTCGGCATGGGTTTATAGCGCTGTGGCAGCGTGGACAGGTACCTTATCAGCAGAGATGAGACCCTAGTATGCAATATAAATATATTAAAGATGCTGTCTTAAGTGATAGATATATAGTTATAAAGCATGCCCAAAGAGACATGAGTATACTGGGTCCTAGAGTCAAAGCTATGTCGATCTCTGCTTGACGTGTCCTGTAGAATATGCATTGGACAGATGATGCCGACTTAAGAGGCATATGGAAGGCTGAGGATTGTGTGGAGAAGGGTTCTCGGGCCTGGTCTCTACAGCTATAGCTGGTAATTCTGCTAGTTTGCCTTATATTCCTGCACAGCCTAAGAAAGCACGACATTATTAAATGCAGCCTTTCGTATAAAGAAACAAAGTCTGAGGGGCGTCCTTTCTTGTCAGAGCCGGGCAGCTAGTTCCCAGGAACAGAAGTCCTCCCCGGCCCCTACAAAAATCCACCAATGTCGCTGGGGCTCCACAGGCGGAGCTAGGCCCGGTGGGGACACGCCTTTGTAAGTTCAGCCACAAGTGGGTTCACTCCCTGTTCGATCCCTGGGCAATAGATATTGTGTCTCAGGGATACAAGCTGGACTGTGAGAAGATGCCCCCTCACCGACGGCCCTGCGGGCTTCCCCCCAAGAGAGGGAGCCAGTGTTATCTGCAATTCACAAATTGTATCTTTAACAGGTGGTGGTCAAGGGTCCCCTCCTTCAACAAGAGGGTGTTATTATTAGACCATGTTGTAATCCCGAAACCAGACGGTTCGGTCAGACCCATATTGAATTAAAAATCCCTGAACATATACCTGAGAAGGTTCAAGTTCAAGATGGAATCGCTAAGAGCGATCAGTGCAAGCCTAAAAAGGGGGAGACTTTATTGTGAATCGGGACATAAGGGATGCATACCTTCAGGTCCCCATTTATCCACCTCATTAGGCGTACCTCAGAATTGCGGTACGGGATTGTCATTACCAATTTCAGATGTTGCCGTTTGGTCTCTCCACGGGCCCGAGAATATTCACCATGGTAATGGCGGATATGATTGTGCTCCTGCAGAAGCAAGGTGTCACTATTATCACGTACTTGGACGATCTCCTCATAAAAGCGAGATCAAGAGAGCAGTTGCTGAACAGCGTATCACTTTCTCTGGAAGTGTAACGGCAACACGGCTGGATTCTATATATTCCAAAGTCGCAGTTGGTTCCTACACCTCATCTGCCTCTCCTAGGCACGATCCTAGACACAGACCAGAAAAGGGTTATCTCCCGATAGAGAGAGCTAAGGAGCTCATGACACTGGTCAGGAATCTATTAAAACCAAAACAGGTGTCAGTGCATCACTGCACTCGAGTCCTGGGAAGGATGGTGGCATTATACGAGGCCATCCCCTTCCTTAGGCAGGTTCCATGCGAGGACCTTCCAATGGGACTTACTGGACAAGTGGTCCGGATCACCTCTTCAGATGCATCGGTTAATCACCCCATCCCCCAGGGCCAGGGTGTCTCTCCTGTGGTGGCTGCAGAGTGCTCACCTTCTCGAGGACCGCAGATTCGGCATTCAGGACTGGATCCTGGTGACCACGGATGCAAGCCTCCGAGGGTGGGGGGCAGTTACACAGGGAAGAAATTTCCAAGGTCTGTGGTCAAGTCAACTGACTTGCCTTCACATCAATATCCTGGAACTAAGGGCCATATACAACGCCCTAAGTCAAGCGGAGATCCTGCTTCGCGACCAACCGGTTCTGATCCAGTCAGACCGCAGGGGTTCATGTAAACCGCCAAGGCGGCACAAGGAGCAGGGTGGCGAGGGTAGAAGCCACCAGAATTCTTCGCTGGGCAGAGAATCAAGTAAGCGCACTGTCAGCAGTGTTCGTTCCGGGAGTGGACATCTGGGAAGCAGACTTCCTCAGCAGGCACGACCTCCACCCGGGAAAGTGGGGACTTCATCAGGAAGTCTTCACGCAGTTTGCAAATTGATGGGAACTGCCTAAGGTGGACTAGATGGCGTCCCACCTCAATAAAAAGCTAAAAAAGGTTTTACGCCGGGTCAAGGGACCGTCAGGTGATAGCTGTGGTCGCACTAGTAACACCGTGGGTGTTCCAGTCGGTCTCTGTATTCCCTCCTCTTCCTCTCATACCCAAGGGCTGAGAATTGTAATAAAAGGAGGGGTGAAAACAATATTCTTTGCTCCGAATTGGCCAAGAAGGACTCGGTACCCGGAGCTGCAGGAAATGCTCTCAGAGGACTCAGGGCTTCTGCCTCTCAGACAGGACATGTTGCAACAGGGGCCCTGTCTGTTCCAAAATTTACCGCGGCTGCATTTGACGGCATGGCGGTTGAACGCCGGATCCTAGCGGAAAAGGGCATTCCGGATGCAGTTATTCCTACGCTGATAAAGGCTAGGAAAGACGTGACAGCAAGACTTTTTCACTGTATATGGCGAAAATAGGTTGCTTGGTGTGAGGCCAGGAAGGCCCTACAGAGGAATTCCAGCGGGGTCGATTCCTGCACTTCCTACAGTCAGGAGTGACTATGGGCCTAAAATTAGGATCCATAAAGGTCAAGATTTCGGCCCTATACATTTTCTCTAAAAATGAACTGGCTTCACTGCCTGAAGTTCAGACGTTGTTCCGGGGGTGCTGCATATTCAGCCTCCTTTTGTGCCACCGGTGGCACCTTGGGATCTTAACGTTGTGTTGGATTTCCTGAAATCCCACTGGTTTGAGCCACTTAAGACCATGGAGCTAAAATATCTCACGTGGAAAGTGGTCATGCTATTGGCCTTAGCTTCGGCTAGGCGTGTGTCAGTATTGGCGGTTTTGTAATGTAAAAACCCTTATCTGATCTTCCATATGGACAGGGCAGAATTGAGGACTCGTCCCCAATTTCTTCCTAGGGTGGTATCATCGTTTCATTTGAACCAGCCTATTGTGGTGCCTGCGGCTACTAGGGACTTGGAGGTAGGGACTTGGAGGATTCCAAGTTGCTGGACGTAGTCCGGGCTTTGAAAATTTATGTTTCCAGAAAGGCGGGAGTCAGAAAGTCTGACTCGCTGTTTATTCTGTATGCAGCCAACAAGGTTGGCGCTCCTGCTTCGAAGCAGACTATTGTTCGCTGGATCTATAGCACGATTCAGCTGGTTCACTTTGCGGCTGGATTGCCGCATCCAAAATGGTGAAAGCCCATTCCACAAGGAAGGTGGGCTCTTCTTGGGCGGCTGCCCGAGGGGTCTCGGCTTTACAGCTTTGCCGAGCTGCTACTTGGTCGGGGTCAAACAAGTTTGCTAAGTTCTACAAGTTTGATACCCTTGCTGAGGAGGACCTTGAGTTTGCTCATGCGGTGCTGCAGAGTCATCCGCACTCTCCCGCCCGTTTGGGAGCTTTGGTATAATCCCCATGGTCCTTACGAAGTTCCCAGCATCCACTAGGACGTCAGAGAAAATAAGAATTTACTCACCGGTAATTCTATTTCTCGTAGTCCGTAGTGGATGCTGGGCGCCCGTCCCAAGTGCGGACTCTCTGCAATACATGTATATAGTTATTGCTTAACTAAAGGGTTATTGTTATGAGCCATCTGTTACTGAGGCTCAGTTGTTGTTCATACTGATAACTGGGTATGGTTATCACAAGTTGTACGGTGTGGCTGGTATGAGTCTTACCCTGGATTCCAAATCCTTTCCTTGTTGTGTCAGCTCTTCCGGGCACAGTTTCCTTAACTGAGGTCTGGAGGAGGGGCATAGAGGGAGGAGCCAGTGCACACCAGATAGTACCTAATCTTTCTTTTAGAGTGCCCAGTCTCCTGCGGAGCCCGTCTATTCCCCATGGTCCTTACGGAGTTCCCAGCATCCACTACGGACTACGAGAAATAGAATTACCGGTGAGTAAATTCTTATTTTTTTCTTCATTGTCAGCTCTGTAATTTTTCTCTAGTAGTATAGTATTATATTAATCACTCTTTCCCCTATTTCTCTCACAGGTACACAGCAGGGCATATCTGGGCCTGTCCTCCTAGTGAAGGAGATGACTACATATTCCACTGTCATCCAATAGATCAGAAAATTCCTAAGCCAAAACGTCTGCAGGAATGGTACAAGAAGATGCTGGATAAATCTGTGTCAGAACGTATAATTCATGACTACAAGGTCTGTATGGATTGTCTTATTTGGTTTTCATGCTCTTCTCTGATTGCCATTTGTTGTAAGGTTTCCATTTTACTTGACATTTTAGGAACTCTTGCTGTTTAAATATTGTCAATTCTAAATGGTGCAGTCTAATAATTTATTTCTAAATCTGAGAACAGGCACACAGGCTAGAGCATTAAAGGAACAGTAGTGTCCAATGTCCCGCTTCGGATACAGAGTAAAGGATTACAGTACAAAAATCGCATATTCTTTTTACATTCTGTGGGGGACACTGGATTTGCCATTGGGACATCCCAAAGCTGCCATTAAAGGGAAAGTACACTCCATACTAGCACCTTACTAGCTAGTGGATGTAGGTAACATAGAGTTTGGTATGGTATTGGAGACATGACTATCCATGAAGGATAGTTGAGCAGTCACAGTAGAATTAAAACTCCCTAAATGTATCAAAGCTTAAGTAAAGCAATACAATAAGACTGCTTAAGTGGTGTAGTACAGGAATTTACAATATATGCTAGACAAATAATGTTGAGATCTATTTAAGGGTGTATACCAGGCTTTCCCAACCTCGGTCCTCAAGGCACACTAACATTGCAGGTTTTAGTGATATCCAGGCTTCAGCACAGATGGATAAATCTAAATGACTGATGTACTAATTAAGTCACCTGTGCTCAAGCATGTATATCACTAAAATCTGGACATTGAGCTGGCCGACGACGAATATAGCTGACGGGCGACCCGGTGGCGGGGGGGGGGGGGGCGGCAGTGACAGGGGGGAGTGAAGTTTCCCTCGGCTCCATAGCAGTGCATGCACTTATGGACGAGAACGTCCATATTGGCCTGCATGCACAGGCGATGGAGCACCAGCGATGAACGAGTGCAGGGCCGTGCATCGTTCAGCACTGGTGCCTCCACACTCAAAGATATGAACGGTATCTCGTTCATTAATGAACGAGATCGTTCATATCTTTGAGTATTATCGCCCAGTGTTTAGGGCCTATTAGTGTGCCTCGAGGACCGAGGTTGGGAATGCCTGGTGTACACTGTGTTATGCAGTATACATGATAGAACAGCCATTGGAATGAAACATTTTTAAAAAGATTGTAGAGTTTTTCTGGGTGAATAAAACAAGGCTTTATCCATTTCCTATAGATAACTTTGTATAAATGTTTGTACTGTAAGTCCAAGTATGTGTTCTGGATAATATGTTTACCAAGCGTGCTGTTCCAATGCAATCATACTTGTACTTGAGTGTTACATCCCATTCAAGTATACATATGAAAATAAATTTTAATGCCTGGTATTTAGTTGAATATCTCTATGGAAATTGCTTATAGACTTGAATTTGGACATAGCTTTTTATTTATTTCTTTTTTTTGCATATATTTTTTTTTTTTAATATTAGGAGTCTGTATATTTGCATATTATTCTAATTAGCTAATAGTGAAGTGCAATCGAACGTCTGCAGATTTATAATGGACTAAAAGAGAACTGCATTGTACCGAGGTGCACAGAAATGAATTCTAGGGCAAATCACAGATAATTGAAGTTACCCATATCTGTTAGCCTTGTGCTTTCCTATACGTTCAACACAATTTGTAAGAGGTTTTCTAGTTTGTGGGGGAACTGCTGCCTTTCTCAGTGTCCACCCTTCTTTTTAGGAAGTTTGATTTCTTGAAAATAAAGCCTCCGTGGACTGTCCATATTCTTTTGTCTTGCTACTTCAATGCTTAAAGTGTGTGTTCTTTGTCACTTCCACAGGATATCTTTAAGCAGGCAACAGAAGACCGTCTGACCAGTGCCAAGGAGTTACCGTACTTTGAAGGCGACTTCTGGCCAAATGTTCTGGAAGAAAGTATCAAAGAGTTGGAACAGGAGGAGGAAGAAAGAAAGCGAGAGGAGAATACAGGCAATGAGAGCATTGAGGTTAATAAGCATAATAAAGCAATGAACTTTTTTTTTATCTTTTTATACAGCTACCATAGCATTGTTGCAGAGGAATACATTCTAATTACCGGCGGTTGGGATGGCGGCTGTCAAGATACCGGCAGCGGGGCGAGTGCTAGAAAGCCCCTTGCGGGCACGATGGCTCGCTACAGTTTTGTTCTCCCACTATGTGTGTCGTGGACACCCACAGAGGGAGAATAGCCTGGCTCGCCGGCATTCCGGCTGCGACATTTCCCCACCTGTCGGGATTACGGCATCTGCATTGTGACCGCCGGGATCCCGACATGCGGCTTCCTGATTGCCTCTCATTGCAGATACCCATGGTTCTTGTGTAATGTTGCTATATTAAACAAAGTACCCCTTTTCTGATGGTGGTTTCACTTAATAATGGTAGCATTCACTCAATGATTTTTTTGTGAAGGGTGCACATTTTTTATTTTGATGGGCAAAATCTGATCTGCATAGTACTTGCCGATATATCATAATACTGTTTGTATTAGTTGTAGCTCCATTTTTTTGGACCTTAAATTACGTAGGCGCACATGGTAGTTTAACAAATAAGGAAGGAAAGGAAGCAACTGTTTTCTGGTCTTTCATGTGACTTTCTGATAGAGATGCCAATTGGGTGATTAATAGCAGTAATTTCCAGAAGTACTCCCTGAAACCTAAAATGTAACTGGAAATGCAATGCGTTTCTCAGGCAGCTTTTGTCCAAGCAAGGCTGTTAAAAAGGAAATCTGCATATAGGTATATTTATGGAATGGTAATATACAGGGGTAGATGTATGAAGGGTCGATATAGGGGGTGGGGGGAGGAAGTTCACGGATACTGCTTCTCCCCCATGTATGACTGCGGCAGTGTGCTACATGACATCCCATTGTCGCTACTACCTACAAGGTAACATGCCAATTAGCCGGACAATTTATGAACGGTCAGTGGCACGGCCCTTTCCAACCGCTGCTGCTATTGATTTCAACAGTTTTCACTCCCCGACTCCGGCAAACGAGATGTTCATACATCTCGTGTCTACTGCTTCCTGCTTTGCCTTGGTAAAGAAGGTAAGTATTAATACAGTACCTATAGGGCACAATATGTGCTGCATAATACATCTGCCCTTTCGTATATTGAAAATCCTAAACTGCATGTAGACTTCTAACATTCCACCAACCATTGGCGTTTGCTACACACTGGATTTTAAAGTGATTTGTTTGTTTATTATTGATGTTTTCAGAAATGTTTTAACTGGAGATTTTGACGCTTTCTTAAATTTTTATTCACAGTTTGATGCACTTGGGCTTTTATCCACATCTATAGGATTCAATGTAATCCCTGTTTCTGATGCATAATATTTACTATAAACACATCCACAGGAACGTATGGTGTTTCTTATTCTCAAGGTAAACCAGAAAATCAGGGAAAAATAGTATGGTAAAGGATAACTATTTATTTATAAATCACACTCACATAAAAACATATATAAAAGCCTATATCACCACATATAGTGGGTAGACTCTTGGGTCACATGCACATTGGTACCACATGATAACCCTCCTAGGTGAAACAGGGCTGGAGCTCTCAAGTCCCTGACAAACGTGCTCCTATTACTCAGCCAGGTAAAGGTAGGTCCACCAATCACTTGCTTAATGCGTTTCAAATAACTATAGATTGTAAGCTTGTGAGCAGGGCCTTCCTACCTCTGTTTTTACCCAGTTTTGTTCTATTACTATTGTTCTAATTGTAAAGCGCAAAGGAATATGCTGCGCTATATAAGAAACTGTTAATACGAATAATAATAATGTCCTCCTTCGGAACCATGATGGACATTCAGTGATCGCGGTGAGCGAAAAAAATTGTGGGTCCCAAGGACCATTTACTTTAAAAGATTGGGGTCCTCTTCCACAATTTCTGGGTCCCATCACATATTATGAGGGATGAGGGCAAGCAGCAGTTGGAAGAGTGCTGGGGGCAGGTAGCATTTAGGGTATAGAGGTTTAAGGGCAAGCAGCAGCTGGTGTAGAACTGGAGGTAGAGGCAGGGAGAAGTTGGGGTAAAGGGAGGTAAGGGCAGGCAGTCCTGGGGGTAAGTGTAAAAAGCAGTTTGGACAGTGCTGGGGGGGAGGGGGCTTGTGTCAAGCAGTGCTGTGTGTAGGGAAAGGGTAAATAGCAGCTGGGGCAGTACTAGATAGCAAGGAGGGGGGACGGGCAAACCGTACTGGGGGTAGGGAGAGAGTAAGGGTAGACCGCAACTGAGGCAGTACTGGTGACAAGGAGGGGGCTATCTGCAGGCAGTGCTGGAGTTAGGGAGGGGGTAAGGGTAGATAGCTACTGGGTTTAAAAGTGGACACCAGAAAAGGAGGGATTTTTTGTGTGCGCGCCCCTGGAAAAGTGGGTGTGGCCTTGCAACAAGTGGCAGAAGGTGGTAAGGTCTGGTAGGTGTGAGTGTGCGGGGACAGGTCTGTGGGGTGGTGTTGTGGGCAGTGGTGCTTAGGTCTTAGGGACGTGGCCACTCGAAACGGGAGCCACTCCAGCCTCTTGTCTCCCCAGCCCCCTACCTTTCCAGCCTTCTGCCCCTTGTGGGATTTTTTGTTCCACCTCCCTTATGGGGACCTTCATCTCAGAGTCAATTGACTCTAATAGAGTTGAATCTCTTTTAAATGTATTTTGTTTCCTTTCCCTCAGCTCATTTGTGCTTTTATTCATTTTTTGTAACAGTACTTTCTCCAATGTGCAAAATTCATCAACATACTTACAGGGATGTAGGAGGGTAGCATCCAGGTCCTTTCCACAAAGTGAAAATAGACCACACTTGTGTCAATCCAGCCTCGTCATTCCAGAACTCCCTCCCCTGTGTTCCATTGCCTTCCCCCTCACTCTGTGCCTCTCTGCTTCTTGCTCCTCCTCTGTCCAACCCCCCCCTCCATGTCCCCTCACCACCACCCCTCCCCGTGCGGTGGTGCCTGTGTCCTGGGACCATGCAATTCAGGAGCCGTGTCTGATTATGGGGCGGGGTGCTGACACCACTGCATGAAGAACGGGCACTGCTGGCGGCGTGCTGAACTGTGGCGCTGCCTTCAGTGTCACTTCTGCCAGTGGAGCAGCTGGCGGGTGTGAGGGGTGACAGCCCGGGTATCCGGTGTTCGGGACAGGTGTCTACGGACACGGTGTGCGTGGAGCAGCCCAGGGTCTGTAGAGGACTCGGGGTGTGACAGCGGCCAGGCGGCAGCTCTAGGCAGCAGGTACCGGGTGACGCGCAGTCGCCGATTCTCCCGCAGCAGCTCCTCCATGCGCCGCCGCTCCCTACACCTCTCCGTGCGTTCCCCCGTCACCTCACACACCACTTACCCGGCCCTTCAGCTGCGGCTAAGGGCACACAAGGGAACACTCAGCCCCCACCGCTGCGGGATTGACTGTGGGCGTATCGCGTTCTGGGGACCCGCCCATTTTGAAAATGTGTGTCCCCGGACCCCAAAAGTGAGTAAAATATGCGCCATAGCGCGTTTTTGCGATCATTGAACATTATCTAATACATGGTAGACCTACCTTTACCTGGCTGAGGAATAGGAGCACGTGTGTCGGGGACTTGAAAGCTCCAGCCCTGTTTCACCTAGGAGGTTAATCTTGTGGTACTAGAGTGCAAGTGGACTCGAGTCTACCCCCTATATGTCGTGATATATGCTTTTATCTGTTTTTATGCAAGTGTGATTTATAAATAAATCCTTTACCATACAATATTGCACTATTTGTCCCTGTTTTTCTGTTTTACTTGAGAATATGAAGCTCCATACGTTCCTGTAGGTGTGTTTATATCAAAGAATATTCTGCATCAGAAACAGGGACTGCATTGAAGTCCGATAGATGTAGAAAAAGGAGTAAGGCCCAAATGTATTAAGCCTTAAAAATTGATCAAGTGGATACTGATAGTGATAAAGTACCAGCCAATTAACTTCCTAACTGCCATATGTTACAGGATGTGTTTGAAAAATGACAGGAGCTGATTTTGTTAGTACTTTATCGCTCTTATCAGTCTCCACTTAATCACTTTTTAAGGCTTAATACTTGTGGTCATAAGAACTAAGACCATCACTTTTTAAGGCTTTATACTTGTGGTCCTAAGAACTAAGTCAATCAAACTCTGAACTTATTTATAGAGTGAGAGCCTTATACATTTATTGGGACTTGTATGGACTTAATTATGGATGTGCTATTGTGGGTCATTTTTTTATTCAGTATATATGTTATGGAGTAAATGGTGGATTCTCCCATTTGTTTCCATGGCCTGCAACCTAAGTTTTTTGCGTAGATTTAAATAATCTTTGTATATATTACTTATATTGACAGGTTGGAAAAGGGGATAGCAAGAACGCAAAGAAGAAGAACAATAAAAAGACAAGTAAGAACAAGAGCAGCCTGAGTCGAGGTAACAAGAAGAAGCCTGGGATGCCGAATGTTTCTAATGACTTGTCACAGAAACTGTATGCTACTATGGAGAAACACAAAGAGGTGGGTGGTTTTGCTGTGCTTCTGTGATTGACATGAGTAGTGAGTAGAAGTGTAGTCTATTCTTAAATATTAATATTTAGATATGTTTGCCAACAGAATATTCATTTTATGCTTTTAAATTGTATGAAATGTTACTTTTGTTTAGTTTTTCGTATAATATGTCCTCAAACCTTTTCTGCAGTCGCGACCAATAGACCCTCTTGACACGCTAGCGTTTGGCATCTTTTTTTCTTCTTCAGGAGCCACAATGATAACGGGGGTTATAGGTGATAGGATTATTCTGGGCACAATACAGTTAAGCCTTTTTTTTCTTACGTCCTAGAGGATTCTGGGGTCCACATTAGTATAATGGGGTATAGACTGGTCCACTAGTAGCCATTGGCACTTTAAGAGTTTGAGAGTGTGGGCTGGCTCCTCCCTTTATGCCCCTCCTACCAGACTCAGTTTAGAAAATGTGCCCGAAGGAGCCGGTCACAGCTATGGAAACTCTTCAGAGTTTCTCTAGTAAAGTTTATTTTTTAGAGTTTATTATTTTACAGGGAGGCTGCTGACAACAGCCTCCCTGCTGCGTGGGACTAAATGGGGGGGGGGGGAGAGTAGTGTCTGCCCTGCGGGGTCTGAGCCACTATCTCCGCTGACGGGACACTGAGCTCCTAAGGGGATCGAACGTTCCCCGCCACAGGGGATCGCTCACTCCGGCAGCATGCCGTCACCCCCTTACAGAGCCAGAAGATCAGTGGCGAGTTAGTCACCGGCCCACCTTGCAAGCGGGGAACCGGTGTGTAGATGGCGGCAACAGGGTATGGAACGCAGTACTAACCGCTCCGGGGCTCAGCGGTACATAGTGCGGCGCTGTGAGCGGCGCCCTGAGCCAGTGCCTACACCCTACACTGACCTCCAAGCCTGTCGGGGTCCCAGGATCGCTGCCAGCATAATTCCTCAGGCCAGTATAATCTCCAGAAGAGCGGAAAGACAGCACCATTAAGGGGGCGGAGCTTCTCCCCAGAGCGTGCCCAGCAGCGTTCAGCGACATTTTCCTGCCTGCAGAAGTGCTGTCAGTGAGAGCTGTCCCTCCAATTCAGCTCCAGCTATCTATTACGGTACCAGGGGGTTGTAGAAGGGGGGGAGGCTGTGTACAGACTGTGTAACCTATTAAGGTACACAGTCAGCGCTGGTTGGGGGTCTCCCTATACCTTGGAAGCGCTGTGTGTGGGTTGGCTCCAATCTCTGTGTCTCTCTTGCCATTCTTGGGGGTGAAACTCTGTCTGTCCTCCCCTGTGTGTGTGTGGTGTCTGTGGTCTCCATTAAGCTATGTCCAGGGAATCTGTCATATGCTGCAGAGGATATGTCCTTTCAGGATGTTCCCATTCCATGTAATCAGGATTGCACTGTTTTAGCACAGATACCAGCAAGGGAGCCTGAATGGTTATCCTCTATTAAATCCATGATTACTCAGATTTCTACTAGGGTTGCACAGAATGAATCTGCAACTCAGGTTTTACAGAACTCTATGGCAGTCTGGTCCGGTTCTGTTGCCTCAGGGCCCCCCCACTGTATGTTCCCACAAACATGTTCTTGCACAGATTATGCAAGATGACACGGATACTGTTTCTCACACTGCAGACGGTGATGGGGATGTGTTGCGGGGGGCGGCATCTCTTGCAAAAGGGGTGCAGTTGATGATTGAGGCCATAAGAGATGTGTTGAATATTACTGATACAACACCTGAGCCGGTTGAGGAGTCTTACTTCACTGACAATAAGAAAGCCTTGCTAACCTTCCCTGCGTCAAAGGAATTAAATGCTATATTTGAGAAAGCATGGGAAAACCCAGAGAAATTCCAGATCCGTAGAAGGTTTCTGGTGGCTTTCCCCATCCCTGAGGAGGATAGGGAAAAATGGGAAAACCCACCCATAGTTGATGCGTCTGTATCCAGACTCTCAAAAAAGGTGGTTTTACCTGTTCCAGGATCTACCACCTTAAAAGAACCGGCTGATCGCAAAATTTATACTACGCTCAAATCCATATACACTACTTCAGGGGCGATACTACGTCCCACTATTGCCAGTGCATGGATTTCCAAAGCTATAGTAAAGTGGTCAGGCACATTACTTGAGGATTTGGATACAATGGATAAAAGTGATGTTGAATTGTTTTTACGTAACATTCAGGATTCTGCAGGATTTGTGGTGGAATTCATGAAAGACCTGGGTTCCATGGCTGCAGGGATATCTTCCATGTCTGTCTCAGCTCGTAGGGGACTTTGGCTGCGCCAGTGGTCTGCCGACGTGGAATCCAGGAGAGGTGTGGAGACCCTACCCTACACAGGTCAGGCTCTTTGGGGAAGCGTTGGATGCGTGGATTTCCACGGCTACAGCGGGTAAGTCTCCTTTTCT
This sequence comes from Pseudophryne corroboree, assembly GCF_028390025.1. Taxonomy (NCBI): domain Eukaryota; kingdom Metazoa; phylum Chordata; class Amphibia; order Anura; family Myobatrachidae; genus Pseudophryne; species Pseudophryne corroboree. The sequence continues at coordinate 292,783,630 of NC_086452.1, read as the reverse complement.
TCCCTCAGCTGCACCTGCCACGAAGAAACCCTTTTCTTCAGCTGTATCAGTCCTTTCGGACTGCCAGCCAAGAAAGGCCAAACCGTCCAACACCTTCTTTAGGGGAGGTCGGCCAAAATCCAAGAAACCTGCTGCGTCCGTTTCCTAGGAACAGAAACCTACTTCAGGTACGCCAAAGTCCTCAGCATGACGGTGGACCGCACGGCCTGGACGTGGGGCCGGTGTGGGCGAGACGTGGGCATTTCAGTCACGTCTGGGTGTCGTCCGGCCTGGACCCCTAGGTGCAACATATTGTGTCCAAGGGGTACAGGCTAAAATTTCAAGATCTCCCTCCTCACCGATTCTTCAAATCAGGCTTCCCAGCTTTGCTGGTGGACAGGACTATCCCACAGGAAGCCATCCAGAAGTTGGTGGAGGCACAGGTTATTGTACCAGTCCCACCCCATATGCAAAACAAAGGTTAGTATTCGAACCTTTTCGTGGTACCGAAACCGGATGGTTCGGTCAGACCCATTCTGAATTTAAAATTCGCTAAACCCCTTCCTGAGGGAGTTCAAGTTCAAAATGGAGTCTCTGAGGGCGGTGATATCAGGTCTGGAAGAGGAGGGAATTCCTGGTATCCCTGGATATCAAGGATGCGTACTTCCACATTCGGATTTGGCCGCCGCATCAAGTTTATCTCCGATTCGCACTGTTGGACTGTCTTTTCCAATTCCAGGCCCTGCCATTCGGCCTCTCCACAGCAACGAGGGTATTCACCAAGGTGATGGCAGAGATGATGGTTCTCCGCAGACGGGGTGAACATAATTCTATATCTGGACGATCTGCTGATAAAGGTATCATCCAAGGAGAAGCTGTTACAGTCCATTGTTCTCACGACCCATCTACTCAGAGAACACTGTTGGATCCTGAATCTTCCAAAATCACATTTGGAACCAACCAGGAGGTTGTCCTTTCTGGGAATGATCCTTGACATGGAAGTGCAGAGGGTGTTTCTTCCAGAGTAAAAAGCGTTTCATGATACAAACAATGGTCCGGGATGTCCTGAATTCAGCCCGGGTGTCAGTTCATCAGTGCATTCGCCTTCTGGGGAAGATGGTGGCCTCTTACGAGGCTCCGCAGTACGGGAGGTTTAATGCTCGGTCCGTCCAGCTGGATCTCCTGGACAAGTGGTCGGGATCTCCTCTTCACATGCACCAGAGAATACATCTGTCGCCAAATGCCAGGATTTCACTCGTCTGGTGGCTACAATTACCTCATCTTCTGGAGGGCCGCAGGTTCGGCATTCAGGGCTGGATCCTTCAGACCACGGATGCAAGTCTCCGGGGCTGGGCGCAGTCACCCAAAGGGAAACCTTCCAAGGTTGGTGGTCAAGTCTGGAAGCCGGCCTGCCGATAAACATTCTGGAACTAAGAGCCGTCTACAACGGTCTTCTCCAAGCGGCCCATCTTCTAAGAAATTGGGCCATTCAAGTGCAGTCGGACAATGTAACGACAGTGGCTTACATAAACCGACAGGGCGGAATGAAGAGCAGAGCTGCAATGTCAGAGGTAACAAGAATCATCCTCTGGGCAGAAAAACACGCATTGGCGCTGTCGGCAATCTTCATTCCGAGAGTAGACAACTGGGAAGCGGACTTCCTCAGCAGACGCGATCTCCATCCAGGTGAGTGGGGTCTCCATCCGGAGGTGTTCAAGGAGGTAATAGATCTTTGGGGTGTACCCCAAATCGACATGACGGCCAATCGTCTCAACAAGAAGCTTAGGCAATATTGTTCCAGGTCGTGGGACCTGCAAGCAGTGGACGCCCTAGTGACTCCGTGGGTATTCCAGTCGGTGTACATGTTTCCACCACTTCCACTCATTCCAAGAGTTCTAAAGCTCATAAGGAGATCAAGAGTTCAAGCGATCTTCATTGCTCCAGACTGGCCTAGAAGGACTTGGTACGCGGAATTTCTGGATCTATTGCTAGAAGATCCAAGGCCTCTTCCTCTTCGGGAGGACCTGCTACAGCAGGGGCCGTTCGCCTGTCAAGACTTACCACGGCTACGTTTGACGGCATGGAGGTTGAACACCAGATACTAGCTCGGAAGGGCATTCCAAACAAGGTTATTCCTACCCTGATACAGGCTAGGAAAGTACTAACGTCTAAACATTACCATCGTATTTGGAAAAAATATGTATCTTGGTGTGAGTCCAAGAAGTTGTGGATATGGGCCTGAGGTTAGGATCTGTGAAAGTCCAGATTTCGGCTCTATCCATTTTCTTCCAGAAACAATTGGCTGCCCTCCCTGAGGTTCAGACTTTTTTGAATGTAGTTCTGCACATCCAACCTCATATTGTACCGCCTACGGCGCCATGGGATCTTAACGTGGTGTTGCAGTTTGAGCCCCTACAGGAGGTTGAGGTAAAGTGTCTTACGTGGAGGACTGTCACTTTGTTGGCCTTAGCTTCTGCCAGACGTGTGTCGGAGTTGGGGGCTTTGTCATGCAAAAGCCCCTACTTGAGCTTCCATGAAGACAGAGCTGAGCTCCGGACACGTCAGCAGTTTCTTCCGAAGGTTGTCGGCATGTCATATCAACCAACCTATTGTGGTGCCAGTTGCGACTGACTCCTCCATTTCATCAAAGTCTTTAGATGTTGTAAGGGCTCTAAAAATCTGTGAGGAAGACTGCTCGTCACAGAAAATCAGACTCTGTTTGTCCTGTATGATTCCAAGAAAATTGGGTGTCCTGCTTCTAAGCAGACGATCTCTCGCTGGATCAGGTTCACTATCCAGCATGCATATTCTATGGCAGGCTTGCAGTGTCCTACGTCTGTTAAGGCCCACGCTACTTGTAAGGTGGGTTCCTCCTGGGCGGCTGCCCGTGGTGTCTCGGCTTTACAACTCTGCCGAGCGGCTACTTGGTCTGGGTCGAACACGTTTGCAAGGTTCTACAAGTTCGATACTTTGGCCTCTGAGGACCTAAAGTTTGGTCAATCAGTTCTGCAGGAGCCTCCGTGCTCTCTCTCCCGTTCTGGGAGCTTTGGTACATCCTCATGGTACTAATATGGACCCCAGTATCAGGGACATAAGAGAAAATAGGATTTTAATTACCTACCGGTAAGTCTTTTTCTCGTAGTCCATAGAGAATGCTGGGCGCCGGCCCAGCGCTTCATTTTCCTGTAGTGGTTATCTGGTTCAGTACAACTTTGTTTTTAGTTGAGTACTGCATTGTTACTTGGTAAGTAAGGTTTCAGCGGTTGCTGAATTTCATGCTAGCTAGCTTGGTTTGCCTTGTATGTGTGAGCTGGTATGAACCTTGCCACTATCTGTGTTAAATCCTTGTCTCGAAGATGTCTGTATCCTCGGGCACAGTTTCTAGACTGAGTCTGGTAGGAGGGGCATAGAGGGAGGAGCCAGCCCACACTCTCAAACTCTTAGTGCCAATGGACCCGTCTATACCCCATGGTACTAATGTGGAACCCAGTATCCTCTACGGACTACGAGAAAAGGATTAACCGGTAGGTAATTAAAATCCTATTTTAGATATCCCAGGATACCTCAGTCCCTCTCCCTATAACACCGCCTCCATGCTCGAGCAGGTCAGTTTTTTGTAAGGTGCAGCAGGAAGCTGGATGCTCTTGCAGCCCCAAAGCACTGAGCCTGCCACTGCTGGATGTCTTTTATACTCCAGCACAAAGGCTCCACCACTCCCGGCATGGCCTCTGCCAAGACAGGCACTTGCAGCAGGGCCTACACCAAGCGACTAGCACCGATGCTGCTGGCAACCCCTGGATTGCATGGCCGGCCGTCGGGGAGCAGGTAAGAGGGTCCCAGTCTCCAGGACCCACACTTAAATGGCGGTCCGCCATGTGACCCAGGACACGGGAGCAGCCTGTGGACATTGGTGCAGACCAGGGACTTCACTAGACCACCAGGGCATATGGGGGCACAGGAGTTATTTATTACGGGCCCCCCAGTATCAGTGGTTAAAACTCCAGCACAGGGGAGGGAGCGCCAGCCTGTAGCCCCTCCCCCAGTTTTGGGCACCAGTCCACCACGGACTTCTCACTGTTTAGCTGGAGCACCACACCCTCCTCACCTAAGAGACTCCGGCAGCCATCTCAGTGCAAGCAAGCCAGCTCTCTGGGAACGCTGGGGTTAGTCTTCCTGTAAAAAAGTCTTCAAGGAGCCAGGTTTTTACATCACTTATTTCTCTGACGTCCTAGTGGATGCTGGGACTCCGTAAGGACCATGGGGAATAGCGGCTCCGCAGGAGACAGGGCACAAAATAAAAGCTTAAGGATCAGGTGGTGTGCACTGGCTCCTCCCCCTATGACCCTCCTCCAAGCCTCAGTTAGATTTTTGTGCCCGGCCGAGAAGGGTGCAATCTAGGTGGCTCTCCTGAGCTGCTTAGAATAAAAGTTTAGTTTAGGTTTTTTTTATTTTCAGTGAGTCCTGCTGGCAACAGGCTCACTGCATCGTGGGACTAAGGGGAGAAGAAACGGACTCACCTGAGTGCAGAGTGGATCGGGTTTCTTAGGCTACTGGACATTAGCTCCAGAGGGACGATCACAGGTTCAGCCTGGATGGGTCACCGGAGCCGCGCCGCCGTCCCCCTTACAGAGCCAGAAGAGACGAAGAGGTCCGGTGAAATCGGCGGCAGAAGACATCCTGTCTTCAGACTAAGGTAGCGCACAGCACCGCAGCTGTGCGCCATTGCTCTCAGCACACTTCACACTCCGGTCACTGAGGGTGCAGGGCGCTGGGGGGGAGCGCCCTGAGACGCAATATAACAGTATATACCTTAGGTGGCAAAAAGAATACATCACATATAGCTCCTGGGCTATATGGATGTATTTTAACCCCTGCCATTTTCACACAAAAAAGCGGGAGATAAGGACGTCGTGAAGGGGCGGAGCCTATCTCCTCAGCACACAAGCGCCATTTTCCCTCACAGCTCCGCTGGAAGGACGGCTCCCTGACTCTCCCCTGCAGTCCTGCTTCAGAATCAGGGTAAAAAAGAGAAGGGGGGGCATTTTTGGCAGCAAATAACGATAATAACAGCAGCTATAAGGGAATAACACTTATATAAGGTTATCCCTGTATATATATATATATATATATATATAGCGCTGGGTGTGTGCTGGCAGACTCTCCCTCTGTCTCTCCAAAGGGCTAAGTGGGGTCCTGTCCTCTATCAGAGCATTCCCGGTGTGTGTGCTGTGTGTCGGTACGCGTGTGTCGACATGTATGAGGAGGAAAATGATGTGGAGGCGGAGCAGTTGCCTGTGTTGGTGATGTCACCCCCTAGGGAGTCGACACCTGACTGGATGATTGTATTTAAACAATTAAGTGATAATGTCAGCAATTTGCAAAAAACTGTTGACGACATGAGACAGCCGGCAAATCACTTAGTGCCTGTCCAGGCGTCTCAGACACCGTCAGGGGCGCTAAAACGCCCGTTACCTCAGTGGGTCGACACAGACCCTGACACAGATACTGAGTCTAGTGTCGACGGTGACGAGACAAACGTAATGTCCAGTAGGGCCACACGTTACATGATCACGGCAATGAAAGAGGCATTGAACCTTTCTGACACTACAAGTACCACAAAGAAGGGTATTATGTGGGGTGTGAAAAAACTACCAATAGTTTTTCCTGAGTCAGAGGAAATAAATGAGGTGTGTGATAAAGCGTGGGTTTCCCCCGATAAAAAACAGCTAATTTCTAAAAAATTATTAGCATTATATCCCTTCCCGCCAGAGGTTAGGGCGCGTTGGGAAACACCCCCTAGGGTAGATAAGGCGCTCACACGTTTATCTAAACAAGTAGCGTTACCGTCTCCTGATACGGCCACCCTCAAAGAACCAGCTGATAGAAGGCTGGAAAATATCCTAAAAAGTATATACACACATACTGGTGTTATACTGCGACCAGCAATCGCCTCAGCCTGGATGTGCAGTGCTGGAGTCGCATGGACGGATTCCCTGACTGAGAATATTGATACCCTGGATAGGGACAATATTTTGTTAACTATAGAACATTTAAAGGATGCATTACTATATATGCGTGATGCACAGAGGGATATTTGCACCCTGGCATCAAGAGTAAGTGCTATGTCCATCTCTGCCAGAAGAGCGTTATGGACGCGACAGTGGTCAGGGGATGCGGATTCCAAACGGCACATGGAAGTATTGCCGTATAAAGGGGAGGAGTTATTTGGGGCTGGTCTATCGGACCTGGTGGCCACGGCAACGGCTGGAAAATCCACCTTTTTACCCCAGGTCACTTCACATCAGCAGAAAAAGACACCGTCTTTTCAAACTCAGTCCTTTCGTTCCCATAAGTACAAGCGAGCAAAAGGCCACTCCTTTCTGCCCCGGGGCAGAGGAAGAGGAAAAAGACTGCACCATGCAGCCGCTTCCCAGGAGCAGAAGCCCTCCCCTGCTTCTGCCAAGTCTTCAGCATGACGCTGGGGCTTTACAAGCAGACTCAGATATGGTGGGGGCCCGTCTCAAGAATTTCAACGCGCAGTGGGCTCACTCGCAAGTGGATCCCTGGATTCTACAGGTAGTATCGCAGGGGTACAAACTGGAATTCGAGGCGTTTCCCCCTCGTCGGTTCCTGAAGTCTGCTTTACCAAAGTCTCCCTCCGACAGGGAGGCAGTTTTGGAAGCCATTCACAAGCTGTATTCCCAGCAGGTGATAATCAAGGTACCCCTCCTGCAACAAGGAAAGGGGTATTATTCCACGCTGTTTGTGGTACCGAAGCCGGACGGCTCGGTGAGACCAATTTTAAATCTGAAATCCTTGAACACTTACATAAAAAGGTTCAAATTCAAGATGGAGTCACTCAGAGCAGTGATAGCGAACCTGGAAGAAGGGGACTATATGGTGTCTCTGGACATCAAAGATGCTTATCTCCACGTCCCAATATACCCTTCTCACCAAGGGTACCTCAGGTTTGTAGTACAAAACTGTCATTATCAGTTTCAGACGCTGCCGTTTGGATTGTCCACGGCACCTCGGGTCTTTACCAAGGTAAATGGCCGAAATGATGATTCTTCTACGAAGAAAAGGCATTTTAATTATCCCTTACTTGGACGATCTCCTGATAAGGGCAAGATCCAGGGAACAGTTAGAAGTCGGAGTAGCACTATCTCAGGTAGTGTTACGTCAGCACGGGTGGATTCTAAATATTCCAAAATCGCAGCTGATTCCAACGACACGTCTACTGTTCCTAGGAATGATTCTGGACACAGTCCAGAAGAAGGTGTTTCTCCCGGAGGAGAAGGCCAGGGAGTTATCCGAGCTAGTCAGGAACCTCCTAAAACCAGGCCAGGTCTCAGTGCATCAGTGCACGAGGGTCCTGGGAAAAATGGTGGCTTCTTACGAAGCGATTCCATTCGGAAGATTCCATGCAAGAACGTTTCAGTGGGATCTACTGGACAAATGGTCCGGATCGCATCTGCAGATGCATCAGCGGATAACCCTGTCGCCAAGGACAAGGGTGTCTCTCCTGTGGTGGCTGCAGAGTGCTCATCTACTAGAGGGCCGCAGATTTGGCATTCAGGATTGGATCCTGGTAACCACGGATGCCAGCCTGAGAGGCTGGGGAGCAGTCACACAGGGAAGGAATTTCCAGGGCTTGTGGTCAAGCATGGAAACATCTCTTCATATAAACATTCTGGAACTAAGGGCCATTTACACTTTAAAAATTTGATAGTGTGGGCTGGCTCCTCCCTCTATGCCTCTCCTACCAGACTCAGTTTAGAAAATGTGCCCAGAGGAGCCGGTCACGCTGTAGGAAGCTCCTGAAGAGTTTTCTGCATTTATTTTCTGTTTGTTGTTTTCAGGCAGGGCTGGTTGGCACCAGCCTGCCTGCTTCATGGGACTTAGGGGGAGAACGGTCCAACCTCTTGAAGGGTTAATGGTCCAGTTCCCCGCTGACAGGACACTGAGCTCCTGAGGGAACTATTCGCAAGCCCCACCATGGCGAGAAGAATGAAGAGTGGTAAGTACTGAGCCGGCGTCCCGGATAGCGGAGCGCCGGCCATTATGGCGGCACGAGGGTACGGAGACACACGGCTTCTAAACGGGGCGGAATGCGTCTTCAGTCACAGTACACAACTGCTTCTCGGTACACCGTACCCAGACTGGCAACGCCGCAGTCTTAAAACGGTTTCTCTCCATTTTAAGCACCAGATTCCTCAGCCAGTATAAAAAAAAGGCGAGAAGACTGCGCGCCATTGAAGGGGCGGGGCTTCACTATGAGAGGATCCAGCAGCTCACCAGCGCCATTTTCCCTCTGCAGTGGACACAGACGCTGACAGGACAGGGACGCGCAGCTCCTCCGGTGTGACTCCAGATTACCTCAGCGGTACCAGGGGGCCATAGCAAGGGGATAGTGACTATTATCAGGGTACTTAGTCTGCGACCTGGCTAAGCTTGGCATTAGCGATAAGGGCGTGGTGGGGGCTAAACAACTGTCTCTCCCTGAAGGGCTCTTTGTGGGTTAATTGTGCTTAATGTTTTTCTGTGTGTGCTGTCACATTTACATTGTCAGGTAAAGAGTGTTTCTTATACAGCGGAGTGTTCCTCTTCACCAGGGTGCTCACTACTGCGTACTCAGGGTTCACAAGCTAGCGGGACTGAATCAGAGTGGGTTATTTCTCTTAAAGGAATTATTTCCGCTCTTTCTACAAAATTGTCCCGCAATGAAAGAGACGCAGTACTTAAATCAAACTGTGGATGAGTTTGTGAACAGAGACTCCGTCCCCAAAAAAGCGTCTCAGTTCCCTCTCATTTGTCCTCAAAAGCGATCTCTGGCCCATATCCTGCAATATGACGCTGATGGGTCAGAATTGGTGGAGGGTGAGGTAGACTTGGCAGGAGTGGGCAGATGGCTCTGGAAAGTGGAAGGTGACAGTAATAAGATGTGCGGGTCCTGAACGGTCCATACAGGACCGAGGTTGACGGACTGACTGGTTTCGTTTTTCATGTCCTCCTAATGAGCAAACACTTTTTTTCATCAAAAAGCACTCTGTAGTGCTGTGCACATTGTGAATTATGTTCAAGATTTTATGCTGAGCCACCATCACTCATGTGATCCTATTTGAAATGCCCGTCTTTGGGTAAAAATAAATTTATAAGACTTTTTTCTCTGACGTCCTAGTGGATGCTGGGAACTCCGTAAGGACCATGGGGAATAGCGGGCTCCGAAGGAGGCTGGGCACTCTAGAAAGATTTATGACTACCTGGTGTGCACTGGCTCCTCCCACTATGACCCTCCTCCAAGCCTCAGTTAGATTTTGTGCCCAGCCGAGGTTGGATGCACACTAGGGGCTCTCCTGAGCCCTTAGAAAGAAAGTATAGATTTAGGTTTTTTATTTTCAGTGAGACCTGCTGGCAACAGGCTCACTGCAGCGAGGGACTAAGGGGAGAAGAAGCGAACTCGCCTGCTTGCAGCCGGATTGGGCTTCTTAGGCTACTGGACACCATTAGCTCCAGAGGGATCGACCGCAGGCCCAGTCCTTGGTGTTCGGTCCCGGAGCCGCGCCGCCGTCCCCCTTACAGAGCCAGAAGCAAGAAGAGGTCCGGAAAATCGGCGGCAGAAGACATCAGACTTCACCAAGGTAGCGCACAGCACTGCAGCTGTGCGCCATTGCTCCTCACACACACTTCACACTCCGGTCACTGAGGGTGCAGGGCGCTGGGGGGGGGCGCCCTGAGAAGCAATAATAACACCTTGGCTGGCAAAAATACCACAATATATAGCCCCAGAGGCTATATATGTGGACCCCTGCCAGAATATAGAAAAAAGCGGGAGAATAGTCCGCGGAAAAGGGGCGGAGCTATCTCCCACAGCACACTGGCGCCATTTCTCCTTCACAGATCCGCTGGAAGGAAGCTCCCTGGCTCTCCCCTGCAGTCTACACTACAGAAAAGGGTAAAAACAGAGAGGGGGGGGCACTAAATTTAGGCGCAGTATAAATTATATAGAAAAAGCAGCTATAGGGGACATAACTCAGTTAGTCCCTGCATTATATAGCGCTCTGGTGTGTGCTGGCATAATCTCACTCTGTCCCCCCAAAGGGCTTTTGTGGGTCCTGTCCTCAGTTGGAGCATTCCTTGTGTGTGTGCGGTGTGTCGGTACGGCTGTGTCGACATGTTTGATGAGGATAATGATGTGGAGGCGGAGCAGATGCCTTTAGAAGGGATGTCACCCCCTGCGGGGCAGACACCTGAGTGGTTGAACTTATGGAAAGAAATGAGTGCACGTATAGACTCCTTACATAAGAAATTTGACGACATGCCAAATGTGGGACAGCCGACTTCTCAGCTCGTGCCTGTCCAGGCGTCGCACAGGTCATCAGGGGCTCTAAAACGCCCGCTACCTCAGACCGCAGACCCAGATGTCGACACTGATACTGACACCAGTGTCGACGACGATGAGTCTAACCTGATGCCCACTAAGGCCATTCACTGCATGATTGAGGCAATGAAAGAGGTGTTACACATTTCTGATATAAATACAGGTACCACTAAAAAGGGTATTATGTTTGGGGAGAAAAAACTACCCGTAGTTTTTCCCCCATCAGATGAATTAAATGAAGTGTGTGAAGAAGCGTGGGCTTTCCCTGATAAAAAATTGGTAATTCCTAAGAAGGTACTAATGGCGTTCCCTTTCCCGCCAGAGGATAGGTTACGTTGGGAAACACCTCCTAGGGTGGATAAAGCGCTCACACGTTTGTCTAAAAAGGTGGCACTACCGTCTCCGGATACAGCCGCCCTCAAGGAACCTGCTGATAGAAAGCAGGAGGCTATCCTGAAGTCTGTATATACACACACAGGCATTATACTTAGGGCAGCTATTGCGTCAGCTTGGATGTGCAGTGCTGCCGCTGCGTGGTCAGATAAACTGTCAGAAAATATTGACACATTAGACAGAGACACGATCCTGTTAACCATAGACCATATAAAAGATTCAGTCTTGTATATGAGAGATGCACAGAGGGAAATCTGCCGACTGGCATCTAAAGTAAGTGCATTGTCCATTTCTGCTAGGAGAGGCTTATGAACTCGCCAGTGGACAGGAGATGCAGATTCTAAAAGGGATGTAGGGGAAAAAGGCTGCAACAAACAGCAGGTTCCCAGGAGCAAAAGTCCTCCCCCGCTTCTTCTTCCAAGTCCGCCGCATGACGGTGGGGCTCCACAGGCGGAGCCAGGTACGGTGGGGGGCCGCCTCAAGAATTTCAGCGATCAGTGGGCTCGCTCACGGGTGGAACCCTGGAACCTTCAAATAGTATCTCAGGGGTACAAACTGGAATTCGAGGCGTCTCCACCCCACCGGTTCCTAAAATCTGCCTTGCCGATTGCTCCCTCAGACAGGGAGGCGGTGCTAGCGGCAATTCACAAGCTGTATTCCCAGCAGGTGATAATCAAGGTACCCCTACTTCAACAAGGCCGGGGTTACTATTCCACACTATTTGTGGTACCGAAACCGGACGGTTCAGTGAGACCCATTTTAAATTTGAAATCCTTGAACACATACATAAAAAAATTCAAGTTCAAGATGGAATCGCTCAGGGCGGTTATTGCAAGCCTGGACGAGGGGGATTACATGGTATCCCTGGACATCAAGGATGCTTACTTGCATGTCCCCATTTACCATCCTCACCAGGAGTACCTCAGATTTGTGGTACAGGATTGCCATTACCAATTCCAGACGCTGCCGTTTGGACTGTCCACGGCACCGAGGGTATTTACTAAGGTTATGGCGGAAATGATGATACTCCTTCGAAAAAAGGGAGTTTTCATTATCCCGTACTTGGACGATCTCCTAATAAAAGCGAGGTCCAAGGAACAGTTGTTGGTGGGAGTAGCACTATCTCAGGAGGTGCTGCACCAGCACGGCTGGATTCTGAATATCCCAAAGTCACAGCTGGTTCCGACGACACGGCTACTGTTCCTGGGTATGATTCTGGATACAGTCCAGAAGAAAGTGTTTCTCCCGAAGGAGAAAGCCAGGGAGTTGTCATCTCTAGTCAGAGACCTCCTGAAACCAAAACAGGTATCAGTGCATCGCTGCACGCGGGTCCTGGGAAAGATGGTGGCTTCTTACGAAGCAATTCCCTTCGGCAGGTTCCATGCCAGAATCTTTCAGTGGGACCTGTTGGACCAGTGGTCCGGATCGCATCTTCAGATGCATCGCTTAATAACCCTGTCTCCAAGAACCAGGGTGTCTCTACTGTGGTGGCTGCAGAGTGCCCATCTTCTAGAGGGCCGCAGGTTCGGCATACAGGACTGGGTCCTGGTGTCCACGGATGCCAGCCTTCGAGGCTGGGGGGCAGTCACACAGGGAAGAAACTTCCAAGGACTATGGTCGAGTCAGGAGACTTCCCTTCACATAAATATTCTGGAACTAAGGGCCATCTACAATGCCCTAAGTCAAGCAAAATCCCTGCTCCTACACCAGCCGGTGCTGATCCAGTCAGACAACATCACGGCAGTCGCCCATGTAAATCGACAGGGCGGCACAAGAAGCAGGATGGCGATGGCAGAAGCCACAAGAATTCTCCGATGGGCGGAGAATCATGTACTAGCACTGTCAGCAGTGTTCATTCTGGGAGTGGACAACTGGAAAGCAGACTTCCTCAGCAGACACGACCTCCACCCGGGAGAGTGGGGACTTCATCCAGAAGTCTTCCAGATGCTGGTAAACCGTTGGGAAAAACCACAGGTGGACATGATGGCGTCCCATCTCAACAAAAACTTAAAAAGATATTGCGCCAGGTCAAGGGACCCTCAGGCGATAGCTGTGGACGCTCTAGTGACACCGTGGGTGTACCAGTCAGTTTGTGTTCCCTCCTCTGCCTCTCATACCAAAGGTATTGAGAATAATAAGAAAGCGAGGAGTAAACACAATTCTCGTGGTTCCGGATTGGCCAAGACGAGCGTGGTACCCGGAACTACAAGAGATGGTTTCAGAGGACCCTTGGCCTCTGCCTCTCAGACAGGACCTGCTACAGCAGGGGCCCTGTCTGTTCCAAGACTTACCGCGGCTGCGTTTGACGGAAAGGAAAAGGGTATTCCGGAAGAAGTCATTCCTACGCTTATTAAGGCCAGGAAAGATGTTACGGCAAAGCATTATCACCGCATATGGCGGAAATATGTTGCATGGTGCGAGGCCAAAAAGGCCCCAACAGAGGAATTTCAACTAGGTCGATTTCTGCATTTCCTGCAAGCAGGAGTGAATATGGGCCTAAAACTAGGCTCCATTAAAGTACAGATCTCGGCTCTGTCGATTTTCTTTCAAAAAGAACTAGCTTCAGTACCTGAAGTTCAGACATTTGTGAAAGGAGTGCTGCATATTCAGCCCCCGTTTGTGTCTCCTGTGGCACCTTGGGATCTCAACGTGATGTTGAGTTTCTTAAAATCACATTGGTTTGAGCCACTAAAAACCGTGGATCTGAAATATCTCACGTGGAAAGTGGTCATGTTATTGGCCTTGGCTTCAGCCAGGCGAGTGTCAGAATTGGCGGCTTTATCATGTAAAAGCTCGTATCTGATTTTCCATATGGATAGGGCAGAATTGAGGACTCGTCCCCAATTTCTCCCTAAGGTGGTGTCAGCGTTTCACCTGAACCAGCCTATTGTGGTGCCGGCGGCTACTAGTGAATTGGAGGACTCCAAGTTGCTAGACGTTGTCAGGGCCCTGAAAATATATGTTTCCAGGACGGCTGGAGTCAGAAAATCTGACTGGCTGTTTATCCTGTATGCACCCAACAAGCTGGGTGCTCCTGCTTCTAAGCAGTCTATTGCTCGCTGGATTTGTAGTACAATTCAGCTTGCACATTCTGTGGCAGGCCTGCCACAGCCAAAATCTGTAAATGCCCATTCCACAAGGAAGGTGGGCTCATCTTGGGCGGCTGCCCGAGGGGTCTCGGCTTTACAACTTTGCCGAGCAGCTACTTGGTCAGGGGCAAACACGTTTGCAAAATTCTACAAATTTGATACCCTGGCTGAGGAGGACCTGGAGTTCTCTCATTCGGTGCTACAGAGTCATCCGCACTCTCCCGCCCGTTTAGGAGCTTTGGTATAATCCCCATGGTCCTTACGGAGTTCTCAGCATCCACTAGGACGTCAGAGAAAATAAGAATTTACTCACCGGTAATTCTATTTCTCGTAGTCCGTAGTGGATGCTGGGCGCCCATCCCAAGTGCGGATTGTCTGCAATACTTGTAAATAGTTATTGTTAACTAAAGGGTTATTGTTGAGCCATCTGTTGAGAGGCTCCGTTGTTTTCATACTGTCAAACTGGATATAGTATCACGAGTTGTACGGTGTGATTGGTGTGGCTGGTAAGAGTCTTACCCGGGATTCTAAATCCTTCCTTATTATGTCAGCTCGTTCGGGCACAGTGTCCTAACTGAGGCTTGGAGGAGGGTCATAGTGGGAGGAGCCAGTGCACACCAGGTAGTCATAAATCTTTCTAGAGTGCCCAGCCTCCTTCGGAGCCCGCTATTCCCCATGGTCCTTACGGAGTTCCCAGCATCCACTACGGACTACGAGAAATAGAATTACCGGTGAGTAAATTCTTATTTTTCATATATTTCTGTTTGAGTGCCTCTTTCCAAAACACACATAAATCTGTCCCTGTCTTTTTCTGTGCCCTGTGACCAGGTGCTGTCGGGGGTCTTCTTTAAACAGTTTAGCGTTACTGCAGGCAGTTGTCACATACTATAATGTAAATAAAGGTGTTCTGGTGAATTGCCTAAAACATAACATTTATTCTGTTTATGACTTTAACATAATGACATATAGTCAAAATGACTTAAAATTCTTGATTCACCCCGGTAATCAATACGGGTAAAGATAAATGGTGAAAATAAATAGTGAATATATATTTTAGGGTGCCTTATCCAAATTGAGCTCTAAATTGCAGTCTGTGATGTAAAGTATAGATGAGTATTCATCCATTTATGAATAAAGGCCCACAGTACCTAGTGTTCCTGGGTGGTTTCCCATCCAAGTACTGACGAGTCCGATCCTGCTTAGCTTCCGAAATTGAACAAGATCGGGCCTGTCTAGGGTAGTATGGTCGTGGGCGGTTACCCCTGGATGATGGAAGAAAGAAGAGTACCTACTTCTGCTGTCTGTACTTTGCCTGGATCCAGAGCATAAAATGCTAGTCCCAGGACTATCCCAGATGAGTGTTGAAAACAAGGAGACAGTATATCCCAATAAAGCTAAGCAGGATAGTGCTCAATTTGGATAAGGCATCCTGAAACACATTTTCACCATTTATCTTGACCCTTATTGATTACCAGGTGAATGAAGAATTTTAAGTCATTTGGACTATATGTCATTATTTTGAAGTCATAAACAGAATAAATGCTAAGTTTTAGGCAATTCACCAGAACAACTTAATTTTGATTTACATTTTCTTGTAATTTATTTTTAAGAATGCTCCCAAAAAGTGTCATTTTTGTCTCGTCTTTCTCTCAGTCCTATTGTAGTCGTCACATACTGTCACAGGCTACCACACCCTTGTTGGATACTAGTGTGTGTGGGTGACTCCCTATAATTGCAGCTATGTCTAGCAAATCAAAAAGTTGCAAACAGCCTAACACCACAGTATTAGTCATGTAGATTGTGCTTTGCAGGTTTAACTGCACAGGATGTAGTACAGGATGGGTTCTGTGTAACTGCTATGCACCTCCTGCCCAGTCCACATCCCTAGCACCTACTCAAGAACCCCCCATGGGCTTCTTTCACTCAGTTACTGGGTACTCTAGTGGATCATTAACTCCCTCTCTGGGACCCCCTATGTTAGCACCGCCTAATACTGTCCCTATGGCTAACCCACCTTGGGTGGATACACTGAATACTACAGTTCAGAGCTTAGCCAATTGTCCCTAGCATTACAAAGTATGTTACCCGGGACTAAACCATCCTCTAGGTCCACTACTAGGACTCCTTCATCTCAGTCCACTGCTATATCAGACTCCAATGAGTCATCTTCTGAGGAAGGGGAGGATACACAGTCAGTCACTGACTACTGCATTATGGCAGAGGATTCTCCCAACACAGTTGAAGTAGCAATTGTAATTGAGGCTGTTAGGCATATCAACTCGCTGAGGATGAAACTGAGCCAGTTGCTAAGAAAACGGCCGTTTTAAGCGACAAAATGTTGTCAAGTTTGAATTTCCACATTCAGGTCGCCTCATGGAAATTAGATAGGAACACTGGAAAACTCCAGTTAAGAAGTTTCCTGTATCCAAACGGTTAGCTTCCCATTACCCTATTCCCACAGAGGATTGTGCTAAGTGGGAGGCTTCCCCTCTGGTGGATTTGCATATTGCATATCTGGTTAAGATGTCCATTCTGCCTGTCACTACTCTTTCCTCACTGAAAGAGCCCACTGATAGACAAATTGAAAATTGCCTTAAGTCTATTTTTTCTCTAGTGGTTGCTATAAATAGACCCACTGTGGCTACCTCCTGGGCTGCAAGAGCCATTGAATCATGGTTACAGGCCCTAGAGGCAGAATTACCTTCCGATATATCGGAGGACTGCATATCCTACCTGGCTCTTATGCGGCAAACAGGGGCTTACATACGTGAGGCCTTATCTGATGCCGGAGTATTGGCATATAAGGTGTCTACCACCTCTATGCTGGCACGGCGCATTCTCTGGCTCCGTTCCTGGAAGTCTGACCTTGATTCCAAGAAAACTTTTAATTTCTCCCTTTTACTGGTGAAGTGTTTGAGTCTGTATTGGACAACATTGTCACTGCATTGGCTGCAGCTAAGACTGCTTTTCTCCCGTCCCCACCAACTCCGCGTGCTAGGAGTTCTAATTTTCGTACCTTTCATCCTCAATGCAAAGCAAAAGCACCACATGCCTTCCCCAGACAAACTTCCGCCGCCAAGGCCAAGCAACCCTGGCTGCACATCAGCCTTCAGCAAAAACTGACAAGCCCGCAGCCTGAAGGGGGGGTGGGCCCCCTCCTGGGAGGCCGACTTCTTCACTTTGTGCATATCTGGACTCTGACCACTCAGACGCCTGGGTGCAGGAAATGGTCTCTCACGGGTACACCGTCTCCTTCCCCACAGTTCTTTTGCGCAGATTTTCCCTCCGACCCCCAAAATGCGCTCATTCTGCAAGAGGTTGTGCAATCACTACTGCAATCGGGTGATCATAACAGTTTCTCCATCTCAATGCGGAAAGGGTTGTTATTCCTCCCTGTTTCTAGTGCCCAAGCCAAATAAGTCACACCGACCCATCCTCAACCTCAAATCTCTTCCCAACTTCCTTGTGGAGACCCTTCAATCCATAGTTTTTGCTATGGAACCGGGGAACTTAATGATATCCCAGGATACATAGGATGCCTATCTACATATCCCTATTGCTCCCTCGCATCAGCAATACCTGCATTTTGATATGAGCAACCAACCTTATCAATTCAGGGTACTACTGTTTGGACGGCCTACGGTGTCATGGCAGCATGGCTGCGTCGTCAGAGTAAGAATACTTCCCTATCTGGACAACTTAATGCTGCTAGCTACTTCCCAAGAACTGTTGCACAGCCATGTTCAACTCACGATGACCTTTTTTCCGACACACGGATCGCTCATCAATTGGAAAAAGTCCTCCCTCACACCGTCCCAACGGATGTTACGCTTGGGAGCCCTATTAGACTCTGCAAGTCGGCGTCTTTCTGCCAGCAGAAAAAAATATCCAAACTGCAGAAAGGGGTTCACAGGCTGCTCCAGCCACGGCCCGTGTCCATTCACTCAGCCATGCAGGTCCTCGGACTGATGGTCTCGACCTTTGACATGGTAGAATATGCCCAGTTCCATTCTCATCTTCTACAACATTTGTTAATGGTCGAGTGGGAAGGCCAACCTCATCTGATCAGATCTCAAATGATGTCTCACTCTGGAGGTCCGCTTGTCCCTCACTTGCTGGCTCCACACGGCCCACTTGGACAAAGGACAACCCTTTTGGATTCTGTGCTGGGTACTTCCAACTACGGATGCCAGCCTTCACTGTTGAGTGGCAGTAATGGAGCAGCACTTGTTTCAGGGGCATTAGACGCCATCGGAGTCACGTCTCCCAGTCAATGTCTAGGAACTGCAAGCTGTCTGGAAAAAGGGGGTGCCTGGACTGCGCACCCTATTAAGATATCAAGAGGTGCTATCATGCTGCGGCCTCTAATACTATGCTGGAGGAAGAGAGATGCTGACTCCTAGCACTAAGAATGATAGTAAGAACTGATAGTAAAAAATAATTTAAATAAACCCTCACAATTAACATGGGGTATAAGTTCTTAGCACACATTTGCGCAAATATGCGGGCCCATGTACCGCGGCCAAGTGACTTCATCACATGGGTCCCTAACATTCCTAATACTGTCTCATTCGATAAATGTATCAAGGACTTACCTCTAAAGGCCTGATCAGTATGTGATCTGAAATGCAGGAACCCAGCTAATTAAACTGCGAGCTGTCTACAAAGCCTCAACTCTGGCACAAAATGTACTTCATGGCCGACCTGTTCACGTTCAGTCCGACAATGCAACAGCAGAGGCTTATCTCAATCACCACAGCGGCACTCACAGCCAGATGGCATGCAGGAAGTGGCCCACATTCTCAGGTGAGCAGAACGTCGCCTTTCAGCCATCTCAGCCGTATACATTCCTGGGCACCTCAACTGGGATTCAGATTTCCTCAGTCGCCAGGATGTTCACACGGGAGAACGGTCCCTTCATCCAGAAGTCTTCCAACTTCTAGTAGACAAGTGGGGTCTCCCAGATGTTGACCTCATCCCTCGCGACACAACCACAAGGTTTCAGTCTATGGATCCCGGGACCCACAAGCAGTGTTCATGGATGCTCTCTCCATCAAGTGGACCTTCCGTCTCATGTACATCTTTCCTCCAGTATCCCATCTGCCAAGGGTTCCACAGAAACTCAAACAGGACGCCAGATGCCATTGGTTCTCAGACCTGCAAGACCTCTCAGTGGGAGTCCCGCTTCCCCTACACCAAGAGCTTTTGTCTCAATGACTGTGTCTGCACCCGGACCTACCACATCTGTCTTTGACTGCGTGGATCTTGAGTCTTCCATTCAGAGGGGGAAAGGCTTTTCTCGCCCAGTTGTGCAATCCGAAAGTCGCCTTCTGCCCGCATCTACTAGCGGATATGGCATACGTCCTTCTAGTGGTGTGCTTCCCGGCACTATCGCCCTGCGGTCTTCTGAATTTCTAGGTTTCTGGCCTTCCTACAACTGGGATTAAGCCTTGGCCTTCACCTGGCTTTTCTCAAAGTGCATATTTATGCTTTGTATGGTTTCAACGCAGATTTGCTCCACTACCGGATGTCCGCATCTTCCTCAAGGGCGTTATCCAGCTAAAACCTCCCTACATTCCTTCTGTGGCTCCGTGGGATCGGTCTGTGGTTCTGGACGCTCTTCAACAGGCTCATTTTTAACCTTTGGAAACAGTTGACCTGAAATTGCTAACTGCTAAGACCTTATTCCTTCTGGCCATTGCATCTGCTAGATAGGTGTCTGACTTGGGCTCTCTACTGTCGCTCTTCTTTCCTGATTTTTCATTCGGACAGAGCTGTACTTCATACTAGACCGGATTACCTACCCAACGTGGTCCCCCGTTTTAATTTCAATGTTGAAATTATTGTTCCGTCCTTCGTCTCATCGGATCTCTCCACTGCAGTGTGCTCTTTGGACCTGATTCGTGCCCTTCGTATCTATGTAGACCGAACCAGTTCACTAAAGAGATTGGATTCTCTCTTCATCCTTTGTTTCACAAACGTGGTTGGCCAGCTAATAAACAGACTCTGGCCAGATGGATTAGAATTGCAATCGCACAAGCATACTCTCAGGCTGGTCTTCAAGTCCCAGCTTCTAGCTCTGCTCATTCTACTCGACCTGTGGGACCATCATGGGTGGCATGCCATGGCGCGTCCGCTGAGCAATTGTGCATGGCCGCAATGTGGTCTTCTATCCACACTTTTCTTGGGTTCTATGCCTTTGATACATTTGCCTCCCAGGATGCTTCCTTTAGACTCTGGATATTACTATCCACTCGGAAGTGTTCCCACCCTTAAAGTACTGCTTTAGGACATCCCCTGTTGTTATTGTTATTATTATTATTATCTTCATCATCCTTTATTTATATGGCGCCACATGGGATCCGCAGCACCCAATTACAGAGTGAACAAATAATCAAAACATGAAGACAGTGACTTACAGTTCAATACAATATAGGACAAGTACAGGGTATATACACATAGCTACATCAGTAAACAGCACTGAAATAAGTATCAGGGTGACGGAAAACCAGAGGATTTGGTGCCATCAAAGGGAGTATTGAAAAGATAAGTTAAGAGACGTAAAAGCACATGAGGAAAGAGGACCCTGCTCGTGAGAGCTTACATTCTAAAGGGGCGGGGCACACATACTGGGGTGACACAGATACGGTAGAAAGTGAGCTTGGGCCACAGAAGGCTTAGGATGAGAGACGGCTGGGTTTGGTGAAGAAATGTGTCTTAAGAGCCCGCTTGAAGTTTTGTGGAGAGTCTGAGGGGGAGAGGTAGAGAATTCCAGAAAAATGGAGCAGCACGTGCAAAATCTTGGAAGTAGGAGTGGGTGGAGGTAATCAGAAAGCAGGGGAGGCGGCGTGCATCCAGGATGGGCGGGAGTGTAAAGGGAGATAAGGTCAGAGATGTAACTGGGAGAGGAGTGAGTGAGGGCTTTGTGAGTGTGAGAAGCTTGAAATGGATTCTGAAGGGGAAGGGGAGCCAGTAAAGGGGGAGTAAGAGAGGCGAGGTGGATGTAGTGCGTTTGGTGAGGAAGATGATCTGGGTAGCAGCATTGAGGATCGATTAGAGTGGAGAGATGTATGTGTTGAGGATGCCAGTCAGGAGGAGATTACAGTAGTCCAGTCTGGAGATGACCAGTGAGTGAATATGGGTCTTGGTGGCATCCTGGGTGAGAGAGGGTCTGATCCTGGAAATATTTTTGAGAGGAAAATGACAGGTTTGTGATAGGTGCTGAATGTGTGGTTTG
Source organism: Pseudophryne corroboree (assembly GCF_028390025.1). Classification (NCBI taxonomy): domain Eukaryota; kingdom Metazoa; phylum Chordata; class Amphibia; order Anura; family Myobatrachidae; genus Pseudophryne; species Pseudophryne corroboree. The sequence goes on along the minus strand of NC_086452.1, from coordinate 292,762,551 downwards.
GAGAGGGAGGAGTCAAGGATTACTCCAAGACAGCGCACTTGGAGTCTAGAGGATATAGTAGTGCCATCTAAAGATAGTGAAATTGTGGGAGGTGAGGTTGTGCGGGAGAGTGGGAAAATGATCAGCTCAGTCTTAGACATGTTAAGTTTAAGAAAGCGCTGGGACATCCAGGAAGAGATAGCAGAGAGACAGTTGGATACATGAGTGAGGAGAGCAGGAGAGAGGTCAGGGGAGGAAAGGTAGATTTGAGTATCATCAGCATAGAGATGATATTGTAAGTCAAGAGCTAATGAGCTCTCCTAAGGAGGATGTGTAGAGCGAGAAAAGGAGAGGATCAAGAACAGAGACTTGGGGGACACCTACAGGTAGTGGAAGTGGGGGGGGAAGTGGAGCCATGAGAGGAGACAGAGAAGGAACAGTCAGAGAGGTAGGAGGTCAGCCAGGAGAGGGCAGTATCGCGCAGACCTAGGGATTGAAGGATTTGCAGAAGGAGAGGGTGGTCCACAGTGTCAAAAGCAGCAGAGAGGTCAAAAAGAATAAGCAACGAGTAGTGACCCTTGGATTTAGCAGATAGGAGGTCATTGCAGACTTTTGTGACGGAAGTTTCAGTGCAGAGGATGGAAGCCAGACTGGAATGGGTCAAGTAGTGAGTGGGAGGAAAGAAATGCAGTCAGGCGATTATAGACAATACACTCAAGGAGTTTGGAGGCAAAAGGAAGGCGAGAGATGGGTCGATAGTTGGGGAGTGTGTGTGGATCAAGGGTAGGTTTTTTAAGAATAGGGGAGACAAGTGCATGCTTGAAGGAAGAGGGGACAGTTCCTGAAGAGTGGGAGAGATGGGAGCAGGCATAGAGAGAGGTGGAGGTGGGAGGGGATAGGGTCAAGTGTGGGCGGGGGGGAGAGAGGAATGAATGAGGGCCATGACTTCCTCACCAGATGTCAGAGTAGTTGGTAAGAGGGAGGGAGAGGGGTGGTAAGGGATAGAGGTGGCTGCTGGTTGCTGACGTTTTGGTGGGATGCAATGTCCTGATGTATGGAGTCAATTTTGGATGTGAAGTGTGTGGCAAAGTCAAGAGCAGAGAGTGAGGGGGGGAGACGGGGTGGGCAGAGGAGGGAGTGGAGAGTGGCAGAGGCGCCATGAGTTGGAAGACTGGGAGGATACGAGGTTCTTGAAGTATGACTGTTTAGCGAGGGATAGGGCAGCACTGAATTAAAATGGAGGAAGTCTGCTTTAGAGCGCGATTTCCTCTGTGTCAGCAGTACGTGAGCATTTTTGCAAATATCTGGTGCATTTGGTGTGCCAGGGTTGAGGTGTTGATCTGCGTGGGTGAATAGTGGTTGGTGGAGCGACAGAGTAAAGAGCAGAAGTAAGGGAAGCATTGTATATGGATGTGGCTTGTTCAGGGTTTGAGAGAGACTGTATAGGAGAGAGAAGTGAGTCGAGTAGGGAGGTTAGGGTAGTGGTATCGATAGCCTCAATATTGCGTTTAGTGATGGTAGCCTTAGAGGGTAGAGATGGAGTAGCAGAGAGATCTAAGTTAAAGGAGAGCAGGTGGTGGTCTGAGAGGGGAAATGAAGAGTTGGAGAAATCAGAAATATCACAGCAGTGAGTGCAGACCAGATCCAGTGAGCTCCCATTCACATGGGAGGGGGAGGATGTCCACTGGGAGAGACCGAGTGAAGATGTAAGGTTATGGAGTTTAGAGGCAAGAGTATTTTGTGAGGATATCAATTGGGATGTTGAAGTCACCTAAGATAATGGAGGGAATGTCAAAAGAGAGAAAGCCAGGAAGCAAAGTTGTCAAGGAATTTGGAGGGCATGCCAGGGGGGCGGTAAATGACAGCTACTCGTAGATGGACAGGTTGAAAGAGGCGTATAGCATGGACCTCAAATGTAGAGAATGTAAGGGATGGTTCTGGGGGGATGAGTTGGTAGTAGTAGCTAGAGGGTAAAAGGATCCCACCACCACCACCTAGGCGACCCCCAGTTCGGGGTGTATGTGAGAATGAGTCCCTCAGCAGAGAGAGCAGCGTGAGAAACTGTCAGTGGGGGTAATCCAGGTTTCTGTAATGGTCGGGAGATGCAGGTAGTTGGAGATTAAAAGGTCTTGGGTGGGGACCAGTAGGTTACAAACAGATCTGGCATTCCATAGAGCACAGGATAGGGGGTGTGGGTTTGAGGGAGAGATGAAATTATCAGGGTTGCTGTAGCGTTGAGGTGATAATGATTTGGATGGAAGGGATAAAGTGGGCATAGTGTTAGTGCGGGCTTCTGAGCTAGGAGGGAAAACTGCAGGAGGAGGGAATGCAGTGTAATGTAGATGGAGGTGACAGGAGGGAGGGAACTGGGCGGAGTGTTGGAGTAGTAGGACCGTGGTGGGGCAGAAGTGACAAAGTGGGGTGACGGGAAGGGAGGGAGAGGGGTGGATGGGAAACAGAGAAGGAGAGATGTAGGAGACAAGGGGTAGGGATAGATGTGGGAGGAAGGTACAGAAGAAGGAGTTAGGTAGACAAGTATGGGGGAGGTATATAGGTATAAAAAAAATAAGAGATATATATATATATATATCTATATATATATATCTATATCTATACAGTATATATTGGAAAAAGGAGTGGAGACTGTATAATAGAGACAGAGCAGGAGAATTGCAGGAGTTCCTATGGAACCCGAAGAAGAAAAGGAGAGTTATGGTAGTCTTATCTTTTGTTAACTCTTTCTTTAAGGTACGTATGGTCGACAGGGCGCCCACCCTGACGTAAATGGCCTCTATGGGTTTGCGGCATTTGTCACTAGTTCCCTTCTCCGGTCTTTCTTCTCTTTCTCTTCATCCTCTTTCTGCTTTGGGCTTGTTACCAAAACCAACCTGCCGGAGCATGGGGGAAGTGTTATAGGGAGAGGGGCCAAGGCATCCTGGGATATCTAAAAAGGCTTAACTGTATGGTGCCCAGGCTTATCCTATTACTTTATGGACCTCGCAGAAAGAGTTAACAAAGTAAGTCTAATCGCAACACAGTGTGACTAGGATGCACAAGAAAACTGTCATTAATGTAATATTTGTCACTTGTATAGTATATCTGTGTGCGGCTGAGTCTCTGAATCTGTATACAAAGTGCTACAATGTTGCAACTACAGCTTTTCTCCAGTAAAGTTCTGTTCTGCTCCATCTGTATACAGACTAACAATATACTAGTGTCCTATATGAAATTAATCTGCAGTCCCCTTGTGTGCCCTAGCCACATTGCATTGTGATTAAGATGCATTTTAGGCAACAAAAAGCCATCCGATGTTGCACATTTCCTGCCGGTTCACTCACGCCAGGCATCTTGTCCAGCATACTGTATTGAGGCCAGATGTATGAGGACACATCTGTAACACTATTTTTGTTTCCTGTAAATGTACTAAACTCTAGTACAGTTCCCTTTAATGTACTGTTCTTTCATTTTTTTCATTTAAGGTATTTTTTGTCATCCGTTTGATTGCGGGGCCAACTGCCAACTCTCTGCCCCCTATTGTGGAGCCAGATCCACTAATTCCTTGTGACTTAATGGATGGACGTGATGCTTTTCTAACTCTGGCCAGGGACAAACACTTAGAATTCTCATCCCTACGTAGAGCCCTGTGGTCCACTATGAGCATGTTAGTGGAGCTTCATACCCAAAGCCAGGATCGATTTGTTTATACCTGTAATGAATGCAAACACCATGTGGAAACACGATGGCACTGCACTGTATGTGAGGTAAGAGTCTATGAGCACTTCACTTCCTTTCCATGTAAATGTAGTTTGCGTTAATGCAGCAAGCTTTTATAAATGCTTTATGGATTGTGATTTTGCTCCATATTCAGTTATAAAATGGTTAGATAAAGTATTGGGTGTATTTACAGTGGTTATAAGTGAGGCATCCAAAATAAGGTATTGGTCCATAACAAATTCAAGTCAGTGAACCTACCAAAGATAAAAACTATTTGTTCCCTGAGTTACTTTTCTTTAGAAAATATTAATTGGGACTTTAGAGAGAAATCCTTACATTAATTGTAATGTACAAATAGCATTATTATTGTTTATATGGCGCTAAAAGGATTCCGCAGCACCTAACAGAAGGCATTGCAGGACAAGTACATGGTTTATAAACATTACTGCATTAGCGGTTATAACCATAAAATAAGCAGCAGGGTGGCAGAATCGAAGGGTTAGGTAACTGGTGTAGGTAGTGTGGAGTAGATGCTAGTAAAGGGAAGGAAAAGCACATGAGGGAAGAGGGCCCTACTCGTGCGAGCACACAGTCTAAAGAGGTGGGGCAGGCAGACAGGGGTGACACAGCTGGGGCAGACCGCACGCATTGGTCAGTGTGTTAGCAGGCATCATGTAGTTGTTTGTTTTATGTAGTATTACTCCTGGATGACATTGCTTTTAATTCTTCTGTTTCTAAATCACAATTGTTTTTCTTCAGGATTATGACTTGTGCATCACATGCTACAATACAAAAACCCATGAGCACAAAATGGAGAAGCTTGGTCTTGGTTTGGATGATGAGAGTAACAGCCAGCAGGCAGCTGCAACACAAAGTCCTGGAGATTCTCGTCGACTGAGCATACAGCGCTGTATCCAGTCCTTGGTTCATGCATGCCAGTGTCGCAATGCAAACTGCTCTCTACCATCATGTCAGAAGATGAAAAGGGTGGTGCAGCACACAAAGGGCTGTAAACGAAAGACAAATGGAGGATGCCCTATCTGCAAGCAGCTCATCGCTCTTTGTTGCTACCACGCTAAACACTGCCAAGAGAACAAGTGCCCTGTGCCCTTCTGCCTCAACATCAAGCACAAATTACGGCAGCAACAGTTACAGCACAGGCTTCAGCAGGCCCAAATGCTGCGCAGACGTGTGGCTAGTATGCAGCGAACAGGGGTAGTAGGCCCGCAGCAAGGTCTCCCCTCACCAAATTCAACTGGCCCAACAACACCCACTGGACAGCAACCCACCACACCACAGCTCACTCAACCACAGTCGCAACCTTCCTCGCAGCCTCAGCCACCTCCCCCAAACAGCATGCCCCCATATGGCATGCAGCGAACGCAGTCCTCAAGTGGTATGTCACAGGGAAAGGCAGCTGGCCAAGTGACTCCTCCCACACCACCTCAGGGTGGATCAATACAGCAGCCAGGTCCTCCTCCAGCTGCTGTGGAGATGGCCATGCAAATTCAGCGGGCTGCAGAGACACAGCGTCAAATGGCAAAGGCACAAATATTCCCGCGCCCTATGATAAACTCGCATCAACTGCCCATGAATCCTATGCAGCAAATGGGAATAAACCCACAGCAAGGATCACGGGGAGCAAGTCTCATGGATTCTGGAATGGGACCGGCAGGCTTGACACAACCTCAGCAGCAGCCTTCACAGCAGCCACAACCGCCTTGGGTACAGAGTGGACTTGCTCAACCACAAGCAATGCAGCCTAACATGCAGAGATCTCCTGTTATGCCTGTACAGCAACAGGGACAGTCAATTAATATGCCTCCCCAGCCAGGTATGGGGCAGGTTCCTGGAGCAAGCCAGGCCAAACAAGGTTCTTTGCCACAAGCTGCACTTCAGAATCTACTGCGTACTCTGCGTTCACCTAGTTCACCAATGCAACAGCAGCAGGTGCTTAATATCCTGCATTCCAATCCACAATTGTTAGCTGCCTTCATCAAGCAAAGAGCAGCCAAATATGCCAGCAGCCAAGGCCAACAAGGTGCTGGCAACATGACAGGAATGCCCTCCCAAGGAGGCATGCAACAAGTTGTGCACCCCAATGCAGGCATGCAGGGCATGAATCCCATGCAGGCAGTAGGACCGCGCCCTGCCATGTCCCAACAACCTCAGGCACCTCAGCAGCAGGCTCCTCAGCAATCTCCATCTTCTCAACAGGGCATTGCAGGGATGAATTCACAGGGCCAATCGGTGAACATCAACCATGCTGGAATTTCACCACAGTTCCGTGAGCTTCTAATTAGACGTCAGCAAATGATGCAACAACAGCAGCAACAACAGCAGCAGCAGCATCAACAGCAGCAGCAAGCAGCGGGTCCCGGAATGGTAAACCATAGTCAGTTTCAACAGCACCAGGTCATGGGTGGGTTTTCGCAGCAGCAACGAATTCAGCACCATATGCAAATGCAACAAGGTAGCATTGGACAGATGAGCCAGTTACCCCAGGTAATGTCTGGGGATGCTGGCAACAGCTTGCAGACCTTCCAGCAACGTCTTCTGCACCAGCAGATAGGATCTCCAGCACAGCAGAATCCAATGAGTCCACAGCAGCATATGCTGCCAGGTCCTGCTCAATCCCCCCACCTCCAAGGCCAGCAACTCCCTCCTTCACTAAGCAGCCAGGTGCGCTCTCCCCAGCCAGTACCCTCTCCACGTCCCCAGTCCCAGCCCCCTCATTCAAGTCCATCTCCACGCATGCAGCCACAGCCATCACCCCACCATGTTTCTCCCCAGACAGGCTCTCCTCATCCGGGCATGGTAGGGGTTGGGCAAGGGAACCCAATGGATCAAGGACACTATGGTAGCCCAGATCCAACAGCTATGCTCTCTCAGATGGCTGGTCTTCATGGAGGGGGGGTGTCTGACCTAAATTTGAGTGCAGACAACTCTGACCTTAATCCCAGCCTATCACAGAGTACATTAGACATCCACTAAAATTAGTGGAGTGGAGGGGGTGAAGACTTCCATCCCTCTTTCCCTGGGACAAAGACTTTAAGTATAAGAAATCCAGAAACAAAACAAACTTATTTTCGTCTCAAACTGACTTTTTATACTGATGAACAGCTGTTTCTTTTTTGAGGATTGGGGAGGGGTGGGAATCGGGGATTTGTGGGTATTTTTCAGATTGTTTTCATAATGTTGTGGGGGGTTTTTTTTTTAATTCTCCAGAGACGCCGTGCTTAGAATTCTAAAGACCTGCAGAGAGTGGGGAGGGCAGATATTAATATTATTATTATAATTATTACAAAGAATATATTTTCAGTGGCTGGGCCAGCCTCCTGATCTCTTCCTCTGTTATGATGCACAGTGCATTCCCTAGATCCTGATCTTCTACACACACACACAACATGACTGTTTTTATGTTGTGCATATTTCTTTGTCTTTTTATTTTTTTCTTAAATTAATGAAAATGTAAAAATGTTGACTGTTTTTATTTGATGTCGAACGGTTTTTGTATAGCCATTTTTTCCATTTGTTACCATCCTTGTCTCAATTTTTGTCTCTGATCCACGTCATGATAAACCCTTTCACCAACCACAAATTGCACTCAACGCAGGGTTCACACTCTTTGCAATTGCTGTGATCATAGCCATAAGGTATATATATATATATTTTTGCTTCCTTTAAAATGTACATGAATCACAGTTGGAAAGGGCTCTTTTTATGGTCAATTGCCCTAATACTGGGCATGAAGGGATTATTTGGTGAGAAGGGACAGCTGTGCTCTAAACACAGAGGTTTTCAGAGGATGGTTTAATGTTGCTTTAAAAAAGAAGATATATATACATATATATATAAATAAATCTATATATAAATAAGTAAAGTAGCCACACCCTTCTTTTCTGTGCTGGAAATCTGTTGGGTGCAAGGCATACAAATAATGTAAATGTTCACCCTTCCGCCACATTTACCTTACAAAAGAACCCCAGAAAGAAAGTAAAAGTTCTGTTAAGCCAAGTATTTGCAACATAAATGGTGTTATGTATACACGTTTCAAAGGGGCTTAAGGAAATATATTTTGTTTATTTTACTATATAACTGCACCAGCCAGGTCAGATGTACTATATTTATTGGATTGTAGACTCTGGAAGAGGTATATAGTTATTGAACTTTTGTTTTTATTTTTCCCATCAATATTACTGTAACATCTGAGTAAAAGATACTGACTAGTAGTTGAGAGAATGTTAATGCCAGTACCTCCCCATAATGCTGGTTATGACTGTTCAATCCTTTCTCTGGAAAAATTGTACTTGGGGATGTGGGAGGAGAGAGAGAGGAAACAGACCAGTCTCTTTCCATGTCCCCTCTCCTCCAATAGCGTGGTGTTAAATGGTGTAAATCATGTGATAAACATGGGGTTTCCTAAATACAAACTTTAAATCACTGTACAAATTGTTGCAATTCATTTCTTATTACTTATTGTTAAATAAACTGTGTGAGACAGATGAAATGTTGAGCTGAGCTCTTTTTTTTTATTACAATCAAAGCTATTTTATATGTAGTTAAGTGAAAAGTTCTGTATTATAAGGATATAGACTGGTAGGCCAAGATTAGTATTAGTGTAAATTTTAATGCGCATTTAAGGAATAATTTTTGATTATCCAGGATTTTATTTTATTTATTCCACCAAGAATTTGCAGACCTCCGAAAAGGCTTTGCGTCTTTGTGAGACCATGGCCGAAAAGTCTTGGAATACCAAGATCTTCTGACCCTCCATTCTAAGTTCAGGGGCAGCGCAGTATGCCTGCAGTAATTTCTCTTTTTCTCCGGCTGGGTCCACAGGTTATCCACAGGATAACATTGGGATATGCTGGAGCATCAGCGGATTGGCACCAAATCGATCACAAGCTTTGTGGCCTCCCAGGATGCACCGGGCTCGTCCATATAATCCCGCCCACCGACTCAGTCAAATCAGTATTTTGTTTGGTGCTGCAGGAGTCCGGACCACGGTCACAGGGCTGCTGTGTTTGGCAGCCCTAAGCTTTAAATTTGTTTTATTTTTATAGTTTTACCATTTTTTTTGAGTGATCTTTCCTAACAGCGTCTTACACGCATATTGGAAAGAGTCGCTCCAACAACTCTCCGCCGGGTCGTAACAACGCTTACCCACAGTACAAGTGCTGTCTCGACGGGCGTCTGTGGAGTCTGTGTCGGATGTTACTAGCAGGTCCAGCAGACGTTACCAGACTGTGGCCGGAGCACGGGGAGAAGGTAAGTCATCGGTTCCGCTTAGAGGGGGAATTCGGACACAGCCGCACTGATTTGGGAGGAAACTACCAAACAGTAGCTGGCGCGCCATCACCACGGGTGCTCTAGCGCTAGGCTTTAGGGATCATGAGGTGCCAGGATTAGTTTGAGGCCGCGATCCCTAGGGTTGATGTCAGCAGTGGGGAGTCAGACGCTCTCCTGGTCGCCTCTCTCCCCCCCCCCCCCCCCCCCCAGTTCATGACCAGTTACCGTGCGTCTCCCGTCTCAGACGCTATCACGAGGGGACTTGGTCGCAGCATGGGCCGCTGCGTCTGTATCCACTAAGGTTTACCGCTAAGAGTCTGGGTCGCAGACATTAGCGTCTGCATACACGAAAACGTTTATTGAGCGTCTGTGTCCATTAAATACCGGAACGGCAGTGTACACTAGTCTGGATCCACTCAGCGGTTTGCTAATGTATTGATCGATCCTGGAAGTGGGGTGAGTCTCACTGTATCCCACTCTGCAGAGTAATGGTTATACAGCACTAAAATTCTTTCTACTGTGTTAGAGGAATAGTTAAGTTTAGTGCCTATTGCATATGAGTTTTGTACAATGCTGTGGTTTTCTCCGCAACTGCGTCTGAATACAATAAGAGAACTGTACACTACAGAGAACAGTAAATGTACGCCTACATACTTAAAATGTGTTTGTAGTTGATAATATGCTCATATGATTAATAATATCATGTGGCTGACTGCTAGTGTGATTGCTGACTTTATATATGTTTGTCAGTGTTTTTTCTGAACCTCAATGCTGGTACTTGGGTTGGGGTCGGATTGTTATCACTTTTTATGCAATATAAAGTGTTTTCAGTCACAGATTGTGTAGTAACTGTGAAAGAGTTGATTATTTATCATGTCTAAGCGGCAAAGGTGACGATGTTACAGCAGTAACACCAACACTCAAAACATGTTTATCCTGCAAGGTGGGGGTAATAACTCAATCCTTAGGAAATAATGGGTTGTGTGCAAACTGTTTTTCATTTCAGCAGACTGCAAGGCAGATCCCTGTTCAACAACGAATAGATCCACCTTGGCTCTTATTTGCACAGACTTTATCCAGTATAGCTGACAGGTTGGCCCCTGCAGCTGCAACCGCAGGAATAGGGTATACGATTAACCCATACATACAGCTCCCATCGTATGGTATAGTCCCTACAGCTTCTACAAGTCAAAAAGCTGATAAACCAAGGGTAAATATATCATCTAATGAACAGGCTACACAAGATACAACAGATGATGACTCCATATACTCTACTTCACCTTATGAGGAACAAATAGAGGGGTTCAGCTCAGAAGACATAGCTGAGTTAAATGGAGCAATGAAGGCTATTCTGTCTCTATAAGATTCAGTGGAGCCAGTAGTTAAAACTAAAGCACCTGTGTTTAAATGTCCCAAAACAGTGAGGGTTGAGTTTCCAGGGTCAGAAGAACTGACCGAAATTATGGAGGAACCTTGGGCTACACCCAATAAAAAATGTTTTTCAAAAAAACCATCCACTCTTCTGTCTGTGACATCATTTAATGATGTTGATGGCAAGGGTAGAACAGATTTTCGCACAAGTCGAATGACGTGCGCATCTACTTTAGGGGGCACTTCTCTTATTAAACAGTCCCCAGTTCAAAAAGGGTAGTAAGAATCCCATTTTCAAGGAATTCTATTTCTCTGTCAGGGGCAGTCATAAGGCCTGCTATGGCTTCAGCCTGGATGGCAAAAGCGGTAGTTGAATGGGCTGAAGAATTAGAGAATGGGCTTTTAGCACCTACTAGGGAGCAGGAGTCTCATATAGCTCATATGAAACAGGCTGCGCTATTTCTAGAAGAGGCAGCAATGGATATGGGTACGATTGCTTCCAAAGCATCTGCCTTAACGGTAGCTTCTCGCAGTGCAATTTGGCTATGTACATGGAAAGCGGATTCAGAATCCAAAAAGGTTCTGGAAGCTTTGCCTTTTGTTGGGAACATTCTCTTTGGTAAGGAATTGACAGAGATTCTGGAGTCAGAAGCTGAATCCAAGAAGGTTACATTTCCTGCCAGTTATACTCCTAAGCCTAAGGGTTCAGGATTTAGGCCATTTCGGTGGAAAGGTAAAGCAAAAGGTAAAAAATGAGTTTAAGCAAACTCAGCACAATAAGTCTGGTAAAACAAGGAAGCAGTGGGCCACTAGAGGGCCAACTTCCAAACCAGGACAGAAACCATCAGCCTGAGGGTACGGGCCTCCACTTAAGGGACTCCAAGGTAGGGGGCCGTCGTCTTCAGTTTGCACACACATGGCAGCTGTCGACATCAGACGCTTGGGTGCAAGAAGTAGTATATCGGGGTTATGTTTTCCCATTCAATCTCCTCGAAGGTTTTTTTGTATCAGCCCGTCTCACATAGAGATGAAGGCCAGGGCACTGCAAGAAGCAGTTCACAAATTGCTTCAGTCAGGAGTAATTGTCCCAGTACCTCTGGAACAACGGGGGAAGGGGTTTTACTTCAACCTATTTTTGGTCCAGAAGCCAAATGGGTTGTTTCGGCCCATCCTCAATCTCAAAATGTTAAACAAATACATTTGGGTCCCAAGGTTACACATGGAGACATTACGCTCCATAGTTTTGGCCATGGAACCAGGGGATTACATGGTATCTCTGGATATACAAGATACTTACCTGCATGTACCGATTGTCTCATCAGGGTTACCTCAGGTTCGCTATCCTCCAGCAACATTTTAAATTCCAGGCTTTACCCTTTGGGTTGTCCACAGCTCCCAGAGTATTTACCAAGATCATGGTGGTTATGGCAGCTTATCTCCACAAGCAGGGGATAAGGATTTTTCTCTTACGTCCTAGAGGATGCTGGGGACTCCGTAAGGACCATGGGGATAGACGGGCTCCACAGGAGACATGGGCACTAAGAAAGAACTTTAGGTATGGGTGTGCACTGGCTCCCCTCTCTATGCCCCTCCTCCAGACCTCAGTTTATTACTGTGCCCAGAGGAGACTGGGTGCATTACAGGGAGCTCTCCTGAGTTCGTCTCAGAGCCGTGCCGCCGTCCTCCTCGCAGAGCCGGAAGATAGAAGCCAGGTGAGTATGTGAAGAAAGAAGACTTCAGAGGCAGCAGAAGACTTCAGATCTCCCACACAGCACACACACATGGCAGTCACTGTAAGGGTGCAGGGCGAAGGGGGGGGGGCGCCCTGGCCAGCAATAAGGACCTCCAAATCTGGCAATAAGCATATATACAGGCTGGGCACTCCCCCGCCAGTTTTTGAATTTTTCAGCGGGACCAAAGCCCGCCGCTGAGGGGGCGGAGCTTGTTCCTCAGCACTCACCAGCGCCATTTTCTCCACAGCACACCGCTGAGAGGAAGCTCCCCGGACTCTTCCCTGCTTGCCACGGTGAAAGAGGGTTTTAAAAAAGGGGGTGGGGGGCACATAATTTGGCGCAAATAGATAATTACAGCGCTACCTGGGTAAACATATAGTGTTTTTTCCTGGGTCATTAGCGCTGGGTGTGTGCTGGCATACTCTCTCTCTGTCTCTCCAAAGGGCCTTGTGGGGGAACTGTCTCCAGATAAGAGGTTTCCCTGAGTGTGTGGTGTGTCGGTACGCGTGTGTCGGCATGTCTGAGGTAGAAGGCTTTCCTAGCGAGGAGGTGGAGCAAATGAATGTGGTGTCTCCGTCGGCAACACAGACACCTGACTAGGTGGATATGTGGAATGTTTTAAGTGCTAATGTGAATTTATTGCACAAAAGGTTGGACAAAGCGGAGTCCAGGAATTATGCAGAGAGTCAGGCCCTGCCTGCCGCTATGTCGCAGGGACCCTCGGGGTCTCAAAAGCGCCCACTATCCCAAATAGTAGACACTAATACCGACACGGTTTCTGACTCCAGTGTCGACTACGATGATGCAAAGTTACAGCCAAAATTGGCTAAAAGTATTCAATATATGATTATTGCAATAAAGGATGTTTTGCATATCACAGAGAACCCCCTGTCCCTGACACGAGGGTACACATGTATAAGTAAAAGAAACCTGAGGTAACCTTTACCCCTTCTCATGAGCTGAACGAGTTATTTGAAAAGGCGTGGGAATCTCCAGACAAGAAACTGCAGATTCCCAAAAGGATTCTTATGGCGTATCCTTTCCCGGCTAAGGACAGGATACGGTGGGAATCCTCCCCAAGGGTGGACAAAGCGTTGACACGCTTATCCAAAAAGGTAGCACTGCCATCCCAAGATACGGCTACCCTCAGGGATCCTGCTGATCGCAAGCAGGAGGCTACCTTAAAGTCCATTTACACACACTCTGGTACCTTACTCAGACCGGCGATAGCGTCGGCTTGGGTTTGTAGCGCTGTAGCAGCGGGGACAGATACCTTATCGGCGGAATTGGATACCCTGGATAAGGATACCATTTTATTGATCCTGGGTCATATTAAAGATGCTGTCTTATATATGAGGGATGCTCAAAGAGACATTGGCCTTCTGGATTCTAGAGTCAACGCTATGTCGATTTCTGCTAGACTAGTCCTATGGACCCGGCAATGGACAGGTGATGCCGACTCAAAGAGGCATATGGAGGTTTTACCTTACAAGGGTGAGGAATTGTTTGGGGAAGGTCTCTCGGACCTGGTCTCCACAGCTACGGCAGGTAAATCAAATTTTTTGCCTTATATTCCCTCACAGCCTAAGAAAGCGCCACATTATCAAATGCAGTCCTTTTGGTCAAATAAAAACAAGAGAGTACGAGGATCGTCCTTTCTTGCCAGAGGTAAGGGCAGAGGAAAAAAGCTGCCAACCACAGCTAGTTCCCAGGAGCAGAAGTCCTCCCTGGCCTCTACAAAATCCACCGCATGACGCTGGGGCTCCGCTGAGGGAGTCCGCCCCAGTGGGGGCACGTCTTCGACTTTTCAGCCACATCTGGGTTCACTCACAGGTGGATCTCTGGGCAATAGAAATTGTTTCCCAGGGTTACAAGCTGGAATTCGAAGAGGTGCCTCCTCGCCGGTTTTTCAAATCGGCCCTACCAGCTTCTCCCCCAGAAAGGGAGATAGTTTTAAATGCAATTCACAAATTGTGTCTTCAACAGGTGGTGGTCAAAGTTACCCTGCTTCAACAAGGGAGGGGGTATTACTCAACCCTATTTGTAGTCCCGAAACTGGACGGTTCGGTCAGACCCATTTTAAATTTAAAATCCTTGAACCTATACTTGAAAAGGTTCAAGATGGAATCGCTCAGAGCGGTCATCGCCAGCCTAGCAGGGGGGGGATTTTATGGTATCCCTGGACATAAAGGATGCATACCTTCATGTTCCCATATATCCACTTCATCAGGCGTACCTGAGATTTGCGGTACAGGATTGTCATTACCAATTTCAGACATTGCCGTTTGGGCTTTCCACGGCCCCGAGGATTTTTACCAAGGTAATGGCGGAAATGATGGTGCTCCTGTGCAAGCAGGGTGTCACAATTATCCCGTACTTGGGCGATCTCATAAAAGCGAGAGCAGTTGTTGAACAGCGTGGCACTTTCACTGAATGTGTTACAACAACACGGCTGGATTCTCAATATCCCGACGTCACAGTTAGTTCCTACGACTCGTTTGACCTTCTTAGGCATGATTCTGGATACGGACCAGAAAAGGGTTTATCTTCTGATAGAAAAGGCCCGGGAACTCATGACTCTGGTCAGGGACCTATTGAAGCCAAAACAGGTGTCAGTGCATCACTGCACTCGAGTCCTGGGAAAGATGGTGGCATCTTAAGAGGCCATTCCCTTCGGCAGGTTCCATGCGAGGACCTTCCAATGGGACCTACTGGACAAGTGATCCGGGTCACATCTACAGATTCATCAGTTGATCACCCTGTCCCCCAGGGCCAGGGTGTCTCTCCTGTGGTGGCTACAGAGTGCTCACCTTCTAGAGGGTCGCAGGTTCGCCATTCAGGACTGGATTCTGGTAACCACGGACGCTAGCCTCCGAGGTTGGGGAGCAGTCACACAGGGAAGAAACTTCCAAGGTCTTTGGTCAAGCCAGGAGACTTGTCTTCACATCAACGTCTTGGAGCTGAGGGCCATATACAACGCCCTTCGTCAAGCGGAGACTTGGCTTCGCGACCTACCGGTTCTGATTCAGTCAGACAACATCACCGCAGTGGCTCATGTAAACCGCCAAGGCGGCACAAGGAGCAGAGTGGCAATGGCGTAAGCCACCAGGATTCTTCGCTGGGTGGAAAATCATGTAAGCGCACTGTCAGCAGTGTTCATTCCGGGAGTGGACAACTGGGAAGCAGACTTCCTCAGCAGACACTATCTACATCCAGGAGAGTAGGGACTTCATCAGGAAGTCTTCGCACAGATTGCAAGTCAGTGGGGACTGCCCCAGATAGACATGATGGCGTCCCGCCTCAACAAAAAAATAGAGGTATTGCGCCAGGTCAAGAGACCCTCAGGCGGTGGCAGTGGACGCCCTCGTGACACCGTGGGTGTTCCAGTCGGTCTATGTGTTTCCTCCTCTTCCTCTCATCCCCAAGGTGTTGAGAATAATAAGAAAAAGAGGAGTACAGACAATTCTCATTGTTCCGGATTGGCCGCGAAGGGCCTGGTATCCGGATCTGCAGGAAATGCTCACAGAAGATCCGTGGCCTCTTCCTCTAAGACAGGACCTGTTACAACAGGGGCCCTGTCTGTTCCAAGACTTACCGTGGCTGCGTTTCACGGCATGGCGGTTGAACGCCGGATCCTAGCGGAAAAGGGCATTCCGGATGAGGTCATTCCTACTCTGATAAAGGCTAGGAAGGACGTGACAGCTAAACATTATCACCCTATATGGCGGAAGTATGTTTCTTGGTGTGAGGCCAGGAATGCTCCTACAGAAGAATTCCATCTGGGCCGTTTCCTTCACTTCCTACAGACTGGAGTGAATTTGGGCCTAAAATTAGGCTCCATTAAGGTTCAGATTTCGGCCCTATCCATTTTCTTTCAGAAGGAATTGGCTTCTCTCCCAGAATTACAGACTTTTGTGAAGGGAGTGCTCCATATTCAGCCTCCTTTTGTACCTCCAGCGGCACCTTGGGACCTGAACGTGGTGTTGAGTTTCCTTAAGTCACACTGGTTTGAACCACTTAAAACGGTGGAGTTAAAATCTCACACTTGGAAAGTGGTCATGTTGTTAGCCTTGGCTTCGGCTAGGCGAGTGTCTGAGTTGGCGGCTTTGTCTCATAAAAGCCCCTATTTAGTTTTCCATACGGATAGAGCGGAATTGCGGACCCGTCCTCAATTCTTGCCAAAGGTTGTTTCGTCTTTTCATATGAACCAACCTATTGTGGTGCCTGTGGCTACGCGAGACTTGGAGGATTCAGAGTCCCTTGATGTAGTCAGGGCTTTTAAAATTTACGTGGCCAGAACGGCTATGGTCAGGAAAACAGAAGCACTGTTTATCCTGTATGCAGCCGACAAGGTTGGCGTTCCTGCTTCCAAGCAGACTATTGCTCGCTGGATCTGTAACACGATTCAGCAGGCTCATTCTACGGCTGGATTGCAGTTACCAAAATCAATAAAGGCCCATTCCACCAGGAAGGTGGGCTCTTCTTGGGCGGCTGCCCGAGGGGTCTCGGCATTACAGCTGTGTCGTGCTGCTACTTGGTCGGGTTCAAACACTTTTGCAACATTCTACAAGTTTGATACCCTGGCTGAGGAGGACCTCATGTTTGCTCAATCAGTGCTGCAGAGTCATCCGCACTCTCCCGCCCGTTTGGGAGCTTTGGTATAATCCCCATGGTCCTTACGGAGTCCCCAGCATCCTCTAGGACGTAAGAGAAAATAAGATTTTAAACCTACCGGTAAATCTTTTTCTCCTAGTCCGTAGAGGATGCTGGGCGCCCGTCCCAAGTGCGGACTATTTCTGCAAGACTTGTATATAGTTTTTGCTTACATAAGGGTTATGTTACAGTGTTCCTCAGTCTCGGACTGATGCTGTGTTGTTTCATACTGTTAACTAGTTCGTATATCCCAAGTTATATGGTGTGGATGGTGGGAAAGATGGTAGCTTCTTACGAAGAAATTCCATTCGCCAGGTCCCATGCAAGGATCTTCCAGTGGGATCTGTTGGACAAGTTGTCCGGGTCGCATCTTCAGATGCATCGGCGGATAACCCTATCTCCAAGGGCCAGGGTGTCGCTGTGGTGGTGACTGCAGAGTGCTCATCTTCTAGGGGGCCGCAGATTCGGCATACAGGACTGGGTCCTGGTGACCACGGATGCCAGCCTTCAAGGCTGGGGGGCAGTCACACAGGGAAGAAACTTCCAAGGCCTATGGAAAAGTCAGGAGACTTCCCTACACATAAATGTTCTGGAACTATGGGCCATTTACAATGCCCTAAGTCAGGCTAGACCCCTGCTTCAACACCGGCCGGTGCTGATCCAGTCAGACAACATCACGGCGGTCGCTCATGTAAACCGACAGGGCGGCACAAGAAGCAGGATGGCAGAAGCCACAAGGATTCTCCGATGGGCGGAAAATCATGTGTTAGCACTGTCAGCAGTGTTCATTCCCGGAGTGGACACGACCTCCACCCGGGAGAGTAGGGACTTCATCCAGAAGTCTTCCAAATGATTGTACACCGTTGGGAAAGGCCACAGGTGGACATGATGGCGTCCCGCCTCAACAAAAAGCTACAAAGATATTGCGCCAGGTCAAGGGACCCTCAGGCGATAGCTGTGGACGCTCTGGTAACACCGTGGGTGTACCAGTCGGTGTATGTGTTCCCTTCTCTGCCTCTCATACCCAGGGTAATGATAATAAGAAGGAGAGGAGTAAGAACTATTTGTTCCGGGTTGGCCAAGAAGAGCTTGGTACCCAGAACTCCAAGAAATGATCTCAGAGGACCCATGGCCTCTGCTGCTCAGACAGGACCTGCTGCAGCAGGGGGCCTGTCTGTTCCAAGACTTACCGCGGCTGCGTTTGACGGCATGGCGGTTGAACGCTGGATCCTGAAGGAAAAGGGCATTCCGGAGGAAGTTATCCCTACGCTATTTAAAGCTAGGAAAGAAGTGAACGCAAACCATTATCACTGCATATGGCGGAAATAGGTTGCGTGCTGTAAGGCCAGTAAGGCCCCAAAGGAGGAATTTCAGCTAGGTCGATTTCTGCACTTCCTACAAGTCAGAGGTGACTATGGGCCTAAAATTGGCTTCCATTAAGGTCCAGATTTCGGCTCTATCGATTTTCTTCCAAAATAGAACTGGCTTCACTGCCTGAAGTTCAGACTTTTGTTAAGGGAGTGCTGCATAGTCAGCCCCCGTTTGTGCCTCCAGTGGCACCGTGGGATCTCAACGTAGTGTTGGATTTCCTGAAGTCGCATTGACTTGAGCCACTTAAATCTGTGGAGCTACAATACCTCACGTGGAAAGTGGTCATGCTGTGGGCCTTGGCGTCGGCCAGGCGTGTATCAGAATTGGCGGCTTTGTCATGCAAAAGCCCTTATCTGTATTTTATATGGATAGGGCGGAATTGAGGACTCGTTCCCAATTCCTTCCTAAGGTGGTATCAGTTTTTCATGTGAACCAACCTATTGTGGTGCCTGCGGCTACTTGGGACTTGGAGGATTCCAAGTTTCTGGACGTAGTCAGGGCCCTGAAAAGTATATGTTTCCAGGACGGCTGGAGTCAGGAAAACTGACTCGCTATTTATCCTGTATGCACCCAACAAGCTGGGTGCACCTGCTTCTAAGCAGACTATTGCTCGCTGGATCTGTAGCACGATTCAACTTGCACATTCTGCGGCTGGACTGCCGCACCCTAAATCTGTAAAAGCCCATTCCACGAGGAAAGTGGGCTCTTCTTGGGCGGCTGCCTGAGGGGTCTCGGCTTTACAAATTTGCCAAGCTGTTACTTGGTCGGGTTCAAACACTCTTGCAAGAGTATACAAGTTTGATACCCTGGCTGAGGAGGACCTAGAGTTTGCTCATTCGGTGCTGCAGAGTCATCCGCACTCTCCCGCCCGTTTGGGAGCTTTGGTATAATCCCCATGGTCCTTACAGAGTCCCCAGCATCCACTTAGGACATTAGAGAAAATAAGATTTTACTCACCGGTGAATCTATTTCTCGTAGTCCGTAGTGGATGCTGGGCGCCCATCCCAAGTGCGGATTGTCTGCAATACTTGTATATAGTTATTGCCTAACTAAAGGGTTATTGTTGAGCCATCTGTTGAGAGGCTCAGTTGTTAACATACTGTTAACTGGGTATAGTATCACGAGTTATACGGTGTGGCTGGTATGAGTCTTACCCGAGATTCAAAATCCTTCCTTATTGTGTCAGCTCTTCCGGGCACAGTATCCTAACTGAGGTCTGGAGGAGGGTCTTAGTGGGAGGAGCCAGTGCACACCAGGTAGTCCTAAAGCTTTCTTTAGTTGTGCCCAGTCTCCTGCGGAGCCGCTAATCCCCATGGTCCTTACGGAGTCCCCAGCATCCACTACGGACTACGAGAAATAGATTTACTGGTGAGTAAAATCTTATTTTCTCTGACGTCCTAGTGGATGCTGGGTACTCCGTGGGGAATAGACGGGCTCCACAGGAGACTGGGCACTCTTTAAAGAAAGATTAGGTACTATATCTGGTGTGCACTGGCTCCTCCCTCTATGCCCCTCCTCCAGACCTCAGTTAGTATCTGTGCCCGGCCAGAGCTGGATGCACTCTAGGGGCTCTCCTGAGCTTCCTAGAAAGAAAGTATTTGTTAGGTTTTTTATTTTCAGTGAGAACTGCTGGCAACAGACTCACTGCTACGTGGGACTTAGGGGAGAGAAGCAAACCTACCTGCTTGCAGCTAGCTTGTGCTTCTAGGCTACTGGACACCATTAGCTCCAGAGGGATCGAACACAGGGCCCGACCTCGATCGTCCGTTCCCGGAGCCGCACCGCCGTCCCCCTTGCAGAGCCAGAAGACGGAAGAAACCGGAGGAAATCGGCGGCTGAAGATTCGGTCTTCAATAAGGTAGCGCACAGCACTGCAGCTGTGCGCCATTGCTCCCACAGCACACCACACGCTCCGGTTACTGGTGGGTGCAGGGCGCTGGGGGGGGGGGGGGGGGGCGCGCCCTGGGCTGCAATTAATGTACCTTTTGGCAATAAAAAGCACATAATACAGTGTTTAACACTGTATATGTGCAAAAAACCCGCCATTAACGTTATAAAAAGTGGTAGAAGCCCGCCGTTGAAGGGGCGGGGCTATCTCCCTCAGCACAGCCAGCGCCATTTTCTCTTCACAGCTCCGCTGGAAGGACGCTCCCCAGGCTCTCCCCTGCAGTATACACTACAGAAAGGGTAAAAAAAGAGGAGGGGCACATAAATTTAGGCGCAAATTGTGATATAAGCAGCTATAGGGGGAAATTCACTTGTGTATAGTGTATATCCCTCTGTTATATAGCGCTCTGGTGTGTGCTGGCATACTCTCTCTCTGTCTCCCCAAAGGACTTTGTGGGGTCCTGTCCTCAGTCAGAGCATTCCCTGTGTGTGTGTGTGTGGTGTCGGTACGGCTGTGTCGACATGTTTGATGAGGACGCTTACGTGGAGGCGGAGCAGGTGCCGATAAGTGTGATGTCGCCCCCTGCGGGGCCGACACCTGAGTGGATGGATATGTGGAAGGTATTAACCGACAGTGTCAACTCCTTGCATAAAAGGTTCGATGACGCAGCTTTGGGACAGCCGGCATCTCAGCCCGCGGCTGCTTAGGCATCTCAGAGGCCGTCAGGGGCTCAAAAACGCCCGCTACCTCAGATGGCAGACACAGATGTCGACACGGAGTCGGACTCCAGTGTCGACGAGGATGAGACAAATATACAATCCACTAGGGCCATCCGATGCATGATTACGGCAATGAAAAATGTGTTGCACATTTCTGGCATTATCCCGGTTACCACAAAAAAGGGTATTATGTTTGTGGAGAAAAAGCAGCCAGTGACTTTTCCCCCATCTGATGAGTTAAATGAATTGTGTGAAGAAGCGTGGGGTTCCCCAGATAAGAAACTAGTAATTTCTAAGCGGTTACTAATGGCGTACCCTTTCCCGCCAACGAATAGGTTACGCTGGGAGACATCCCCTAAGGTGGACAAGGCGCTCACACGCTTATCAAAAAAGGTGGCACTGCCTTCTCAGGATACGGCCGCCTTAAAGGAGCCTGCAGAAAGAAAGCAGGAGGCTATCCTGAAGTCTGTGTATACACACTCAGGTACTATACTAAGACCTGCTATTGCTTCAGCATGGATGTGTAGTGCTGCAGCAGCGTGGTCTGATTCCCTGTCTGATAACATTGATTCCCTTGACAGGGACACTATATTGCTAACCATAGAGCATATTAAAGACGTAGTCTTATATATGAGAGATGCACAGAGGGACATTTGCCGGCTGGCATCTAGAATTAATGCAATGTCCATTTCTGCCAGGAGAGTATTATGGACTCTGCAGTGGACAGGTGATGCTGATTCTAAAAGGCACATGGAAATGTTGCCTTATAAGGGTGAGGAATTGTTTGGGGACGGTCTTTCGGACCTCGTATCCACAGCAACAGCTGGGAAGTCGACTTTTTTACCTCAGGTTCCCTCACAGCCTAAGAAAGCACCGTATTATCAAGTACAGTCCTTTCGGCCTCAGAAAGGCAAGCGGGTCAGAGGCGCGTCCTTACTGCCCAGAGGCAGGGGTAGAGGGAAAAAGCTGCACCATGCAGCCAGTTCCCAAGAACAAAAATCCTCCCCTGCTTCCACTAAGTCCACCGCATGACGCTGGGGCTCCACATGTGGAGCCAGGTGCGGTGGGGGCCCGTCTCCGGAACTTCAGCGACCAGTGGGTTCGCTCACAGGTGGATCTCTGAGTTCTACAAGTGGTATCTCAGGGATACAAGCTGGAGTTCGAGACGTCTCCCCCTCGCCGTTACCTCAAATCAGCCTTGCCAGCTACTCCCCAGGACAGGGAGGTAGTACTGGCGGCAATTCACAAGCTGTACCTCCAGCAGGTGATAATCAAAGTTCCCCTCCTTCAACAGGGACGGGGTTACTATTCCACAATGTTTGTGGTACCGAAACCAGACGGTTCTGTGAGACCCATTCTAAATTTGAAATCCTTGAACACTTATATAAGGAAGTTCAAGTTCAAAATGGAATCGCTCAGGGCGGTTATTGCAAGCCTGGAAGAGGGGGATTACATGGTATCACTGGACATCAAGGATGCTTACCTACATGTCCCCATTTACCCACCTCACCAGGTGTACCTCCGTTTTGTGGTACAGGACTGCCATTACCAATTCCAGACGTTGCCGTTTGGTCTGTCCACGGCACCGAGGGTATTTACCAAAGTAATGGACGAAATGATGATACTCCTTCGGAAGAAGGGAGTTATAATTATCCCGTACTTGGACGATCTCCTTATAAAGGCGAGGTCCAGGGAGCAGTTGTTGGTCGGAGTAGCACTATCTCAGGAAGTGCTACAACAGCACGGCTGGATTCTGAATATCCCAAAGTCGCAGCTGGTTCCTACGATGCGTCTGCTGTTCCTGGGTATGATTCTGGACACAGAACAGAAAAAGGTGTTTCTCCCGGAGGAGAAGGCCAAGGAGTTGTCATCTCTGGTCAGAGACCTCCTAAAACCAAAACAGGTGTCTGTGCATCACTGCACGCGAGTCCTGGGAAAGATGGTAGCTTCTTACGAGGCAATTCCATTCGGCAGGTTCCATGCCAGGATCTTCCAGTGGGATCTGTTGGACAAGTGGTCCGGATCGCATCTTCAAATGCATAGGCTGATCACCCTGTCCCCGAGGGCCAGGGTGTCTCTGCTGTGGTGGCTGCAGAGTGCTCATCTTCTCGAGGGCCGCAGATTCGGCATACAGGACTGGGTCCTGGTGACCACGAATGCAAGCCTCCGAGGTTGGGGGGCAGTCACTCAGGGAAGAAACTTCCAAGGACAATGGTCGAGTCAGGAGGCTTCCCTACACATAAATATTCTGGAACTAAGGGCCATTTACAATGCCCTAAGTCAGGAAAAACCCCTGCTTCAAAACCAGCCGGTGCTGATTCAGTCAGACAACATCACGGCGGTCGCCCATGTAAACCGACAGGGTGGCACAAGAAGCAGGATGGCGAGGGCAGAAGCCACATGGATTCTCCGATGGGCGGAAAATCACGTGATAGCACTGTCAGCAGTGTTCATTCCGGGAGTGGACAACTGGGAAGCAGACTTCCTCAGCAGGCACGACCTCCACCCGGGAGAGTGGGGACTTCATCCAGAAGTCTTCCAGCTGATTGTAAATCGTTGGGAAAGGCCACAGGTGGACATGATGGCGTCCCGCCTCAACAAAAAGCTAAAAAGATATTGCGCCAGGTCAAGGGACCCTCAGGCGATAGCTGTGGACGCTCTAGTGACACCGTGGGTGTACCAGTCGGTTTATGTGTTCCCTTCTCTTCCTCTCATACCAAAGGTACTGAGGATAATAAGAAAGAGAGGAGTAAGAACTATACTCATCGTTCCGGATTGGCCAAGAAGGACTTGGTACCCGGAACTACAAGAGATGGTTTCAGAGGACCCTTGGCCTCTGCCTCTCAGACAGGACCTGCTACAGCAGGGGCCCTGTCTGTTCCAAGACTTACCGCGGCTGCATTTGACGGCATGGCGGTTGAACGCCGGATCCTGATGGAAAAGGGCATTCCAGTTGAAGTCATTCCTACGCTGATAAAAGCTAGGAAGGATGTGACAGCAAAACATTATCACCGCATATGGCGAAAATATGTTGCTTGGTGTGAGGCTATGAAGGCCCCAACAGAAGAATTTCAGTTGGGTCGATTTCTGCACTTCCTACAGTCAGGAGTGACTATGGGCCTAAAATTGGGATCCATTAAAGTCCAGATTTCGGCCCTGTCTATTTTCTTTCAAAAAGAACTGGCTTCACTGCCTGAAGTTCAGACGTTTGTTAAGGGAGTGCTGCATATTCAGCCTCCTTTTGTGCCTCCAGTGGCACCTTGGGATCTCAACGTTGTGTTGGATTTCCTAAAATCACATTGGTTTGAGCCACTTCAGACCGTGGAGTTGAAATATCTCACGTGGAAAGTGGTCATGCTTTTGGCCTTGGCCTTGGCTTCGGCTAGGCGTGTGTCAGAATTGGCGGCTTTGTCATGTAAAAGCCCCTATCTGATCTTCCATATGGACAGGGCAGAATTGAGGACTCGTCCCCAATTTCTCCCTAAGGTGGTATCAGCGTTTCATTTGAACCAACCTATTGTGGTGCCTGCGGCTACTCGGGACTTGGAGGCTTCCAAGTTGCTGGATGTAGTCCGGGCCCTGAAAATCTATGTTTCCAGGACGGCTAGAGTCAGGAAAACTGACTCGCTGTTTATCCTGCATGCACCCAACAAGCTGGGTGCTCCTGCTTCTAAGCAGACTATTGCTCGCTGGATCCTGTAGCACGATTCAACTTGCACATTCAGCGGCTGGACTGCCGCATCCTAAATCTGTCAAAGCCCATTCCACAAGGAAGGTGGGCTCTTCTTAGGCGGCTGCCCGAGGGGTCTCGGCTTTACAACTTTGCCGAGCTGCTACCTGGTCGGGATCAAACACGTTTGCAAAATTCTACAAGTTTGATACCCTGGCTGAGGAGGACCTTGAGTTTGCTCATTCGGTGCTGCAGAGTCATCCGCACTCTCCCGCCCGTTTGGGAGCTTTGGTATAATCCCCATGGTCCTTACGGAGTACCCAGCATCCACTAGGACGTCAGAGAAAATAAGATTTTACTCACCGGTAAATCTGTTTCTCGTAGTCCGTAGTGGATGCTGGGAGCCCGTCCCAAGTGCGGAATTCTGCAATACTTGTATATAGTTATTGCTTAACTATAGGGTTTTTTGTTCTGAGCCATCAGTTTAATGAGGCTCAGTTGTTCATACTATTAACTGGGTATAGTTATCACAAGTTGTACGGTGTGATTGGTGTGGCTGGTATGAGTCTTACCCTGGATTCCAAATCCTTTCCTTGTAATGTCAGCTCTTCCGGGCACAGTTTCCCTAACTGAGGTCTGGAGGAGGGGCATAGAGGGAGGAGCCAGTGCACACCAGATATAGTACCTAATCTTTCTTTTAAGAGTGCCCAGTCTCCTGCGGAGCCCGTCTATTCCCCATGGTACTTACGGAGTACTCAGCATCCACTACGGACTACGAGAAATAGATTTACCGGTGAGTAAAATCTTATTTACCTGTGGAAAAAATATCCAAGGTGCTGATAATAACTCAGGAATTGTTGCACAGTCAAACAGTATCAGTTCACACGGCAATGCGAGTGATGGGATTGATGGTGTCAACATTCGACATGGTGGAATATGCACAATTCCACTCAAGACCTTTGCAACATCTGATTCTGACCAGATGGAATGGAGTACATCAGACAATAAAGAAACAAATGATAGTACTTCCGGTAAAGGTAAAGAGGTTGTTAGCCTGGTAGCTACAGACATCCCATCTAAACAAAGGGAGACCATGTTGGATATCAGATTGGACAACGGATGCCAGTCTTCAGGGCTGGGGAGCCGTGTCCGAAAAAGTATGGTTCTAGGGACAATGGAGCACAGAAGAAAGTTGCCTGCCAATAAATCTGTTGGAACTCCGGGCCATATACATAGTAACATAGTATCTGAGGTTGAAAAAAGACAATTGTCCATCGAGTTCAACCTATTTGTGGTGTCCTCTGCATGATGATTTGACTAAATAGTAACTATAATGCATGACTATGCACCATACCCCTGGATATCCTTATCCAATAGGAATTTATCTAACCCATTCTTAAAGGTGTTGACAGATTCCGCCATTACAACTCCCTCGGGCAGGGAATTCCAAACACGTATTGTCCTTACCGTGAAAAAGCCTTTACGCCGTATTGTGCGGAATCTCCTCTCCTCTAACCTGAGCGAGTGTCCACGAGTCCTCTGTGTTGATCTAACCAAAAACAGGTCCCGCGCAAGCTCTGAGTATTGTCCCCTTATATATTTGTAGATGTTGATCATATCCCCTCTTAGTCTCCGCTTTTCCAATGTAAACATGCCTAGTCTTTCAAGCCTTTCCTTGTATTCCATCGTCTCCATGCCCTTAATTAGTTTGGTCGCCCTCCTTTGTACCTTTTCAAGCTCCAGGATATCCTTTTTGTAGTACGGTGCCCAGAACTGTACACAGTATTCACGGTGTTGCCTCACTAGTGATTTATATAATGGGAGTATAATACTCTCGTCCCTAGCATCAATACCCTGTTTTATGCATGCTAATATCTTATTAGCCTTCTTTGCTGCAGTCCTACTTTGGGTACTACTGCTTAGCTTGCTATCTATGAGGACACCTAAGTCCTTTTCCAGTACAGAATCCCCTAGTTTTACCCCATTTAGTAGGTAGGTGTAATTTTTGTTCTTGTTACCACAGTGCATTACCTTACACTTGTCTGTGTTGAAGCGCATTCTCCATTTGGCTGCCCATGCTTCTAATTTAACTAAGTCGTTCTGAAGAGACTCGGCATCCTCCTCTGTATTTATAGCCTTACACAATTTGGTATCATCTGCAAAAATTGACACCATGCTCTCTAGACCTTCTGTTAGGTCGTTAATGAAAATATTGAACAATAGCGGTCCTAATACTGAGCCTTGCGGCACACCACTTAGCACTTCAGTCCAAGTTGAAAAATATCCATTAACCACAACGCGCTGCTTCCTATTATCTAACCAGTTTTTGACCCAAGTGCATATTGTGCTTCCTAGCCCTGATTCTTGTAGCTTGTATATAAGTCTCATGTGTGGTACAGTATCAAACGCTTTGGCAAAGTCTAAAAAGATTACATCCACGTCTTTACCCTGATCTAGGTTTGCGCTTACTGTTTCATAAAAGCCAAGTAAGTTGGTTTGACAGGATCTGTCCTTCATAAACCCATGTTGATTCCTTTTAATGACCTTATTGGTTTCAAGGAACTTCTGAATACTATCTCTTAGAATACCTTCCAATACTTTCCCCACTATAGATGTAAGACTAACTGGTCTATAATTACCTGGTTCAGCTTTACTTCCCTTTTTGAATATAGGCACTACTTCCGCTATACGCCAGTCTTTGGGAACCATACCTGATATAACTGAATCCTCAAAGATCAGAGATAGCGGTTTTGCCAGTTCAGAGTGAAGCTCCATTAGAACCCTTGGATGAATACCATCGGGCCCTGGTGATTTATTAATCTTTAAATGTTTTAATCGGTGACAGACTACTTCCTCGCTTAAATAAGTACCTATCAGTGTGATATTGTCCTTATTGAGATTGTGTGTCAGTCCCTGAATTGGGTCCTCTCTAGTGAATACTGTTGAAAAAAACTCATTTAGTGTGTTCGCTATGTCATTATCATTTTTGCTTAAGACTCCCAACGTGTCCTTCAAAGGGCCTATACTCTCCTTTTTTAATCTCTTGCTATTGATGTATTTAAAGAATTTTTTGGGATTTGCTTTGCTTTCCTTTGCTACTAGTTTTTCAGTTTCTACTTTAGCCGCTCTTATTTCCTTTTTGCAATTTTTGTTACATTCCTTATAGTGCTGAAATGACTCTGCTTCCCAGTCAGATTTGTATTTTTTAAATGCTCGCCTTTTCTTGCCCATAAGTTCCTTAATCTTTTTGTTAAGCCACATCGGTTTATGATTTTTATTCCCTTTTTTGCTACTCATAGGAATATATTTGAGTGTATTTTTAGCTAGCAGGAATTTTAGTACCTCCCATTTCTCCGTAGTATTTTTTCCTAAAAACAAACCTTCCCATTCAATATCCCTGAAAAATACCCTCATCATTTCAAAATTTGCTTTGCTAAAATGTAAAGTCCTAGTTGAGCCAGTATAGGGCTGTTTGTAGAAACTGATATTGAATGTGACCATATTATGGTCGCTGTTTCCTATGGGTTCCCCTACTATAATACCCGATACCAAATCCTGATTGTTTGTTAATACCAGGTCTAAGATTGCATTGTACCTAGTTGGTTCCTCAATTAGTTGGACTAGGTAGTTATCATTTAGTGTGTTTAAAAACATACTGCCCCTAGCAGTATCACATGAATCGTTTTTCCAGTTTATCTCTGGATAGTTAAAATCTCCCATCACTACTATGTCTCCTACTCCTGCTGCTTTTTCAATTTGCTTTAGTAACAATTCATCATCAGATGCGTTGATACCAGGCGGCCTATAGCATACACCCAATACTAACTTTTTTGTTCCTTTTTCCCCGCATGCAATTTCTACCCATAGTGTCTCAACAGTGTCTACAGTACCCTCCTGAGTATCTTCCCATATATTAGGTTTTAAAAACGGCTTTACGTACAGACACACCCCTCCACCTTTTTTATTTAGTCTGTCTCTCCTAAACAGTGTATAGCCCTCTAGATTGACTGTCCAGTCATGAGATTCATCCCACCAAGTTTCAGTAATGCCTATAATATCATACTGTTTGCTTGCTGCAAGTATTTCTAGTTCACCCTTTTTACCAGTAATGCTTCTGGCGTTTACATACATACAACTAAGATAAGTATTTTCCCTTGCATTAGGGACATCTTTCACCTTATGTGGCAAGGATGACCTGTAATCGTCATTGGTTAGTGCTTTGGTAAAATCCCTTTTAGTACCCATGTTAATAACCTTACTGCCTGCTCTTACCCTCCCCCCAACTTCTCCCCCATTTTGTTTACTACCGCCATCCCCACTATTCTCACTGCATGACCCGTAGTTTTTAGCTAAACCCTCCCCCCAGGCTCCTAGTTTAAAATCTCCTCCAACCTTCTAACCATCCTTCCCCCCAGCACCGCTGCCCCCTCCTCAGTCAGGTGCAATCCGTCACGACAAAAGAGATGGCGTCTGACTGAGAAGTCCGCCCAGTGTTCCAGGAACACAAACCCCTCTTTCCTGCACCAATCCCTAAGCCACACATTTACCTCCCTAATCTCCCTCTGCCTCCCTGGACTAGCGCGTGGCACGGATAATAATTCCGAGAATATTACCTTAGATGTCCTTGCCTTCAGTTTCTTTCCTAAGTCCCTATAATCTTTCTTAAGGACATCCCACCTTCCGCTAACTTTGTCATTGGTGCCAACGTGCACCAAGACCGCCGGGTCTTTGCCAGCCCCTCCCAACAATCTATCTACCCGGTCCGCGATGTGCCGTACCCGAGCACCCGGGAGACAACAGACTGTACGGCGATCACGGTCCCGGTAGCAGATTGCCCTATCTGCCTTCCTGATGATAGAATCCCCTACCACCACCATTTGACTAGGTACCTCTCTATCTTTTATCCCAACCGCGCCAGAGGGACCGCACCTCTGGATGCTAGAGGGAGCAGTCTCCTCCGGCACCGTCATTTCTTCGCTATCATCCTCCGATTCCTCGTCCAATCGGGCAAATTTGTTCGGGTTTGATAGTTCGGAGATGTCGTGCCTCCCCCTCTTATTCTTCCTTCTAACTGTGACCCAACTGGCTACCTGATCATCATCCTCTTCTACCAGTGACCCCTCCCGCAACTCCTCCACCGTTCTGTCTAAACTACGCTCGAGATTGTGAATCTCCCTCAGTCGCGTAACCGTTTGCTCTAGATCAGTTACCTGGGCTTCCAGGGCAACAGTTCGCACACACCTCGTGCAGATGTATTCACACTGGGCCGGTAGCTCCAGGTGTGCATACATCTTGCACGACATGCACTGAGTGAGGTCCTCAATCACAGCCCCTCCCATATTGTTTGCAAGGTCTAACTCCCTGTTACACTCAAAGAAAAAGCAGCAAAAATAAAAAATAGAAGACAAGCAATATCACTGCTATACATGGCACTGATTCAGGCAAAGGACATTCTGCAAGGAAAACCAGTCCAGATCCGCTCAGACAGTGCAACGGCAGTAGCCTACCTCAACCATCAGGGAGGAACTCGCAGCCAAAGAGCAATGAAGGAGGTAAGTCGCATACTAAAATAGGCAGAACTCCATCTTCCAGCATTGTCGCAGTGTTCGTTCCAGGAGTCCTAAACTGGGAAGCGGACTTTCTCAGTCAGACCATCATTCAAGAAACCGAATGGGCTATACACCCAGAAGTATTTCAGTCGATAGTAGACAAGTGGGAGTTGCCAGAGATGGACCTCATGGCATCCCATCTGAACCACAAAGTTCCTGCATACGGGTCAAGAACAAAAGACCCCGAAGCGATCCTGGCACTTTCATCTGGCATATATGTTTCCTCCAATCTACCTGCTACCCAAGGTGGTGAGGAAAATAAAGCAAGCAAAGGGTGCCGTGATTCTAATAGCTCCGGCATTGGCCCAGAAGGCATTGGTACATAGATTTGCAGAGGATGTCGATGGATGCGCCAATTCTGCTCCCTCAACGTCCAGATCTACTAATGCAGGGTCCCTGTTGTCACAGTCATCTGGATCGGCTGTCTTTGACGGCGTGGCTGTTGATGCATCTATCCTAAAATCAAGAGGTTTTTCACAACCGGTAATTCAAACAATGTTTAGAGGAAACCTTCCTCTGCTCGCGTTTATCACCGAAAATGGCGAACCTATATTCAGTGGTGCAGTGAAAGAAATATGGATCCAAAATCTTTGAGTAGCCAGAATCTTAGATTTCCTTCAGGCAGGAATGAATAAGGGTTTGAAAGTGGCTTCCTTGAGAGTTCAAGTTTCGGCATTGACTGTATGGTTTCAAAAGAAAATTGCTACTTTACAAGATGTGCATACTTTTTTTCCAGAGAATGCTGCGCATTCAACCACCTTTTGTTCCTCCTGCAGTACCATGGGAAATCTGGTTCTCAAAGCCCTTCAAGAGGCTCCGTTTGAACCACTAAAAAAAGTGGATCGTAAATGGTTAACAGCTAAAGTACTCTTCCTACTGACTATGGCATCAGCTAGAAGAGTATCAGATTTAGGAGCACTATCGTGTAAGTCTCCTTTTCTGAGTTTTTATCCAGATAACCAGACTTAGTTCTGAGAACTGCTTTATCTTCCAAAGGTGGTATCAAAGTTTCACCTTAATGAAGAAATTGTGGTCCCGGCTTTTCAGGTATCTGGACTTTCTGCGGGAGAAGCGTCGCTGGACGTAGTCCGTGTGTTAAGAATCTACATAGGTCGTACCAGTGCCATTGAAAAGACAGATTCTCTACGGATTTCATAAGAGGGGATGGCCTGCTACTAAACAGATGCTAGCAAGATGACTATTTCAGAAGCATACTCTCGAGCTGATCTCCCTGTTCCGGCTAATGTATCTGCTCACTCTACACGTAAGGTAGGTCCTTCATGGGCAGCACAACATGGTGCTTCAGCAGAACAGATATGTAAGGTAGCCACATGGTCTTCCATTAAAACATTCATTAGACGACATGCCTTGGATACCTTTTGCCTCTCATGACGCTGAATTCGGGCGAAAGGTTCTCCTGTCCAATCAGGAGCGTCCCCACCACTAAAAATTTGCTTTGGGAAATCCCAATGTTATCCTGTGGATAATCTGTGGACCCAGCCGGAGAAATATACGTTATGGTAAAAACTTACCGTTGATAACGGTATTTCTCCTATGTCCACCGGTTCCCACAGGGATCCCACCCTGACGCACCTGATTTGAGAATCTTATACTCACTAACCTCTTCCCTCTTGCGTGGAAAGGAGTGCATGTGTGTTCTTCTCGCCTGAATAGGGTTCTACATAATGCTCCTGCCTAAATGCTTTGGAAACAACTGATTTGACTGAGTTGGTGGGCGGGATTATATGGACGAGCCCGGTGCATCCTAGGAGACCACAAAGCTCGTGATCGATTTGGTGCCATTCCGCTGGCGCTCAATCATATCCCAATGTTTTCCTATGGAAATCTGTGGACATAGGAGAAATACTGTTATCAATGGTTCTTACCATAACGTATATATCCCTGTAATCCAGGAACTTTGCAATAGTAGGCCTGGATTGGTTGTCTCTCCCTGCGTGGTGCACCTAATCTGTGTACCCACTCTAGTGGTAGCGGTATGTAGGTATCTGGGAGCCCTAATGCTGTCTGAATAAGACTGCTTGCGTAATTCTGCAATTGTGTGTCCGGAACTGACTCTGGAATGCTTATAAAGCATAAATTACATCTTCTGTTTCTATTTTCTCTGACGTCCTAGTGGATGCTGGGACTCCGTAAGGACCATGGGGAATAGCGGCTCCGCAGGAGACAGGGCACAAAATAAAAGCTTAAGGATCAGGTGGTGTGCACTGGCTCCTCCCCCTATGACCCTCCTCCAAGCCTCAGTTAGATTTTTGTGCCCGGCCGAGAAGGGTGCAATCTAGGTGGCTCTCCTGAGCTGCTTAGAATAAAAGTTTAGTTTAGGGTTTTTTTATTTTCAGTGAGTCCTGCTGGCAACAGGCTCACTGCATCGTGGGACTAAGGGGAGAAGAAACGGACTCACCTGAGTGCAGAGTGGATCGGGTTTCTTAGGCTACTGGACATTAGCTCCAGAGGGACGATCACAGGTTCAGCCTGGATGGGTCACCGGAGCCGCGCCGCCGTCCCCCTTACAGAGCCAGAAGAGACTAAGAGGTCCGGTGAAATCGGCAGCAGAAGACATCCTGTCTTCAGTCTAAGGTAGCGCACAGCACCGCAGCTGTGCGCCATTGCTCTCAGCACACTTCACACTCCGGTCACTGAGGGTGCAGGGCGCTGGGGGGGAGCGCCCTGAGACGCAATATAACAGTATATACCTTAGGTGGCAAAAAGAATACATCACATATAGCTCCTGGGCTATATGGATGTATTTTAACCCCTGCCATTTTTACAAAAAAGCGGGAGATAAGGACGTCGTGAAGGGGCGGAGCCTATCTCCTCAGCACACAAGCGCCATTTTCCCTCACAGCTCCGCTGGAAGGACGGCTCCCTGACTCTCCCCTGCAGTCCTGCTTCAGAATCAGGGTAAAAAAGAGAAGGGGGGGCATTTTTGGCAGCAAATAACGATAATAACAGCAGCTATAAGGGAATAACACTTATATAAGGTTATCCCTGTATATATATATATATAGCGCTGGGTGTGTGCTGGCAGACTCTCCCTCTGTCTCTCCAAAGGGCTAAGTGGGGTCCTGTCCTCTATCAGAGCATTCCCGGTGTGTGTGCTGTGTGTCGGTACGCGTGTGTCGACATGTATGAGGAGGAAAATGATGTGGAGGCGGAGCAGTTGCCTGTGTTGGTGATGTCACCCCCTAGGGAGTCGACACCTGACTGGATGATTGTATTTAAACAATTAAGTGATAATGTCAGCAATTTGCAAAAAACTGTTGACGACATGAGACAGCCGGCAAATCAATTAGTGCCTGTCCAGGCGTCTCAGACACCGTCAGGGGCGCTAAAACGCCCGTTACCTCAGTGGGTCGACACAGACCCTGACACAGATACTGAGTCTAGTGTCGACGGTGACGAGACAAACGTAATGTCCAGTAGGGCCACACGTTACATGATCACGGCAATGAAAGAGGCATTGAACCTTTCTGACACTACAAGTACCACAAAGAAGGGTATTATGTGGGGTGTGAAAAAACTACCAATAGTTTTTCCTGAGTCAGAGGAAATAAATGAGGTGTGTGATAAAGCGTGGGTTTCCCCCGATAAAAAAAACAGCTAATTTCTAAAAAATTATTAGCATTATATCCCTTCCCGCCAGAGGTTAGGGCGCGTTGGGAAACACCCCCTAGGGTAGATAAGGCGCTCACACGTTTATCTAAACAAGTAGCGTTACCGTCTCCTGATACGGCCACCCTCAAAGAACCAGCTGATAGAAGGCTGGAAAATATCCTAAAAAGTATATACACACATACTGGTGTTATACTGCGACCAGCAATCGCCTCAGCCTGGATGTGCAGTGCTGGAGTCGCATGGTCGGATTCCCTGACTGAGAATATTGATACCCTGGATAGGGACAATATTTTGTTAACTATAGAACATTTAAAGGATGCATTACTATATATGCGTGATGCACAGAGGGATATTTGCACCCTGGCATCAAGAGTAAGTGCTATGTCCATCTCTGCCAGAAGAGCGTTATGGACGCGACAGTGGTCAGGGGATGCGGATTCCAAACGGCACATGGAAGTATTGCCGTATAAAGGGGAGGAGTTATTTGGGGCTGGTCTATCGGACCTGGTGGCCACGGCAACGGCTGGAAAATCCACCTTTTTACCCCAGGTCACTTCACATCAGCAGAAAAAGACACCGTCTTTTCAAACTCAGTCCTTTCGTTCCCATAAGTACAAGCGAGCAAAAGGCCACTCTTTTCTGCCCCGGGGCAGAGGAAGAGGAAAAAGACTGCACCATGCAGCCGCTTCCCAGGAGCAGAAGCCCTCCCCTGCTTCTGCCAAGTCTTCAGCATGACGCTGGGGCTTTACAAGCAGACTCAGATATGGTGGGGGCCCGTCTCAAGAATTTCAACGCGCAGTGGGCTCACTCGCAAGTGGATCCCTGGATTCTACAGGTAGTATCGCAGGGGTACAAACTGGAATTCGAGGCGTTTCCCCCTCGTCGGTTCCTGAAGTCTGCTTTACCAAAGTCTCCCTCCGACAGGGAGGCAGTTTTGGAAGCCATTCACAAGCTGTATTCCCAGCAGGTGATAATCAAGGTACCCCTCCTGCAACAAGGAAAGGGGTATTATTCCACGCTGTTTGTGGTACCGAAGCCGGACGGCTCGGTGAGACCAATTTTAAATCTGAAATCCTTGAACACTTACATAAAAAGGTTCAAATTCAAGATGGAGTCACTCAGAGCAGTGATAGCGAACCTGGAAGAAGGGGACTATATGGTGTCTCTGGACATCAAAGATGCTTATCTCCACGTCCCAATATACCCTTCTCACCAAGGGTACCTCAGGTTTGTAGTACAAAACTGTCATCATCAGTTTCAGACGCTGCCGTTTGGATTGTCCACGGCACCTCGGGTCTTTACCAAGGTAATGGCCGAAATGATGATTCTTCTACGAAGAAAAGGCATTTTAATTATCCCTTACTTGGACGATCTCCTGATAAGGGCAAGATCCAGGGAACAGTTAGAAGTCGGAGTAGCACTCTCTCAGGTAGTGTTACGTCAGCACGGGTGGATTCTAAATATTCCAAAATCGCAGCTGATTCCAACGACACGTCTACTGTTCCTAGGAATGATTCTGGACACAGTCCAGAAGAAGGTGTTTCTCCCGGAGGAGAAGGCCAGGGAGTTATCCGAGCTAGTCAGGAACCTCCTAAAACCAGGCCAGGTCTCAGTGCATCAGTGCACGAGGGTCCTGGGAAAAATGGTGGCTTCTTACGAAGCGATTCCATTCGGAAGATTCCATGCAAGAACGTTTCAGTGGGATCTTCTGGACAAATGGTCCGGATCGCATCTGCAGATGCATCAGCGGATAACCCTGTTGCCAAGGACAAGGGTGTCTCTCCTGTGGTGGCTGCAGAGTGCTCATCTACTAGAGGGCCGCAGATTTGGCATTCAGGATTGGATCCTGGTAACCACGGATGCCAGCCTGAGAGGCTGGGGAGCAGTCACACAGGGAAGGAATTTCCAGGGCTTGTGGTCAAGCATGGAAACATCTCTTCATATAAACATTCTGGAACTAAGGGCCATTTACAATGCCCTAAGTCAAGCAAAACCTCTGCTTCAGGGTCAGGCGGTGTTGATCCAATCGGACAACATCACGTCAGTCGCCCACGTAAACAGACAGGGCGGCACGAGAAGCAGGAGGGCAATGGCAGAAGCTGCAAGGATTCTTCGCTGGGCGGAAAATCATGTGATAGCACTGTCGGCAGTGTTCATTCCGGGAGTGGACAACTGGGAAGCAGACTTCCTCAGCAGACACGACCTTCACCCGGGAGAGTGGGGACTTCACCCAGAAGTCTTCCACCTGATTGTAAACCGTTGGGAAAAACCAAAGGTGGACATGATGGCGTCACGTCTAAACAAAAAACTGGACAGATATTGCGCCAGGTCAAGGGACCCTCAGGCAATAGCAGTGGACGCTCTGGTAACGCCGTGGGTGTACCAGTCAGTGTATGTGTTCCCTCCTCTGCCTCTCATACCAAAAGTACTGAGAATCATAAGAAGGAGAGGAGTAAGAACTATACTCGTGGTTCCGGATTGGCCAAGAAGGACTTGGTACCCAGAACTTCAAGAGATGCTCACGGACGAACCGTGGCCTCTACCTCTAAGAAAGGACCTGCTACTGCAGGGGCCTTGTCTGTTCCAAGACTTACCGCGGCTGCGTTTGACGGCATGGCGGTTGAACGCCGGATCCTGAGGGAAAAAGGCATTCCAGAAGAAGTCATTCCTACTCTGGTCAAAGCCAGGAAGGACGTAACCGCAAAACATTATCACCGCATTTGGCGTAAATATGTTGCGTGGTGTGAGGCCAAGAGAGCCCCTACAGAGGAATTTCAACTGGGTCGTTTCCTTCATTTCCTGCAAACAGGACTGTCTATGGGCCTAAAATTAGGGTCCATTAAGGTTCACATTTCGGCCCTGTCGATTTTCTTCCAGAAAGAACTGGCTTCAGTACCTGAAGTTCAGACATTTGTAAAAGGGGTGCTGCACATACAGCCTCCTTTTGTGCCTCCAGTGGCACCTTGGGATCTCAATGTGGTGTTGAGTTTTCTAAAGTCACATTGGTTTGAACCACTTTCCACTGTGGACTTAAAATATCTCACATGGAAGGTGTCGATGCTGTTAGCCTTGGCTTCAGCCAGGCGTGTGTCAGAATTGGCGGCTTTATCATATAAAAGCCCTTACTTAATTTTTCATTCTGACAGGGCGGAATTGAGGACTCGTCCTCAATTTCTACCTAAGGTGGTTTCTGCATTTCACATGAACCAACCTATTGTGGTACCTGCGGCTACCAGGGACTTAGAGGACTCTAAGTTGCTTGACGTTGTCAGGGCCTTGAAAATATATGTTTCCAGGACGGCTGGAGTCAGAAAATCTGACTCGCTGTTTATCCTGTATGCACCCAACAAGCTGGGTGTTCCTGCTTCTAAGCAGACGATTGCTCGTTGGATTTGTAGTACAATTCAGCTTGCACATTCTGTGGCAGGATTGCCACAGCCAAAATCAGTAAAAGCCCATTCCACAAGGAAAGTGGGCTCATCTTGGGCGGCTGCCCGAGGGGTCTCGGCTTTACAACTTTGCCGAGCAGCTACTTGGTCAGGGGCAAACACGTTTGCTAAATTCTACAAATTTGATACCCTGGCTGAGGAGGACCTGGAGTTCTCTCATTCGGTGCTGCAGAGTCATCCGCACTCTGCCGCCCGTTTGGGAGCTTTGGTATAATCCCCATGGTCCTTACGGAGTCCCAGCATCCACTAGGACGTCAGAGAAAATAAGATTTTACTTACCGATAAATCTATTTCTCGTAGTCCGTAGTGGATGCTGGGCGCCCATCCCTAGTGCGGATTGTCTGCAATACTTGTATATAGTTATTGTTACAAAAATTCGGGTTATTATTGTTGTGAGCCATCTTTTCAGAGGCTCCTTTGCGTTTATCATACTGTTAACTGGGTTCAGATCACAAGTTGTACGGTGTGATTGGTGTGGCTGGTATGAGTCTTACCCGGGATTCAATATCCTTCCTTATTATGTACGCTCGTCCGGGCACAGTATCCTAACTGAGGCTTGGAGGAGGGTCATAGGGGGAGGAGCCAGTGCACACCACCTGATCCTTAAGCTTTTATTTTGTGCCCTGTCTCCTGCGGAGCAGCTATTCCCCATGGTCCTTACGGAGTCCCAGCATCCACTACGGACTACGAGAAATAGATTTATCGGTAAGTAAAATCTTATTTTCTAAATCATTAAGTTTGTTAGTTATGGTGTGTATAGTTTGAGTTTTAGCTGCAAGTTCCTGTTGTAATACATGCACAGAGTCCTCGGTGTCACTGGTTCGCTGTTCTAATGTGTCTAGCTGTTTTTGACTCTATCTTAGCCAAAGAAGTATCCAACCTCGCATGTAAGTCCTCAAACTTCTTATCGATGAGAGGCATCAACATGTTAATGACTCCTTTGGCATTTTCTGCAGGCTACGGAATAGCTAGATTTCTAGAATATGATTGAGAAGCAGTCTCTTCCCCTCCAGAGGATTGAGATGGAGGAGTTTGGTGGTGAGTTAGTTTGGCGTTTAGTACCTGATTTAGCATTAGAGGTAGGCATGTCTGCAGATGAACTGATTTTTTTTTTTCCAGATATTTGTCCATACCACGACGGTCTAGTGCAAAGAAAAGATTTGAGTCAAGCGTCAATTTCACTATCAAGAAAATGACCTGCTGAAAAGGCTTAATAGTCTTATGGAATTGTTTACATTAGTCCCCGAATTTGTCTCAAAACTATCATTTCTTATGAAATCCCTAACTCATCCAGTGCATGTCACTGTGTCTCAGGTTTTGAACGGAAGGAGTTTAAACCGTTATTCTCTAATTCACTACGTGGGCACCGAATATCGTAACCCGCCACCAAGTGTAACCCGTTGCAGTGTAGAATTCTATGAAAACACTAATAGTGATATTGATATTCAATCCGTATGATATGAAATATACACTGCTCAAAAAAATAAAGGGAACACTTAAACAACACAATGTAACTCCAAATCAATCGCACTTCTGTGAAATCAAACTGTCCAGTTAGGAAGCAACACTGATTGACAATCAATTTCACATGCTGTTGTGCAAATGGAATAGACGACAGGTGGAAATTATAGGCAATTAGCAAGACACTCCCAATAAAGGAGGAGTTCTGCAGGGTGGTGACCACAGACCACTTCTCAGCTCCTATGCTTTCTGGCTGTTTTGGTCACTTTTGAAAGCTGGCGGTGCTTTCACGTGGCTCAGGTAGTGCAGCTCATCCAGGATGGCACATCAATGCGAGCTGTGGCAAGAAGGTTTGCTGTGCGCTCTGTCAGCGTAGTGTCCAGAGCATGGAGGCGCTACCAGGAGACAGGCCAGTACATCAGGAGACGTGGAGGAGGCCGTAGGTGGGTAACAACCCAGCAGCAGGACCGCTACCTCCACCTTTGTGCAAGGAGGAGCACTGCCAGAGCCCTGCAAAATGACCTCCAGCAAGCCACAAATGTGCATGTGTTTACTCAAACGATCAGAAACAGACTCCATGAGGGTGGTATGAGGGCCCGACGTCCACAGGTGGGGGGGTTGTGCTTACAGCCCAACACCGTGCAGGACGTTTGGCATTTGCCAGAGAACACCAAGATTGGCAAATTCGCCACTGGCGTCCTGTACTCTTCACAGATGAAAGCCGGTTCTCACTGAGCACATGTGACAGAGTCTGGAGACGCCAAGGAGAATGTTCTGCTGCCTGCAACATCCTCCAGCATGACCGGTTTGGCAGTGGGTCAGTAATGGTGTGGGGTGGCATTTCTTTGGGGGAGCCGCACAGCCCTCCATGTGCTCACCAGAGGTAGCCTGACTGCCATTAGGTACTGAGATGAGATCCTCAGACCCCTTGTGAGACCATATGCTGGTGCGGTTGGCCCTGGGTTCCTCCTAATGCAAGAAAATGCTAGACCTAATGTGGCTGGAGTGTGTCAGCAGTTCCTGCAAGACGAAGGCATTGATGCTATGGACTGGCCCGCCCGTTCCCCAGAACTGAATCCAATTGAGCACATCTGGGACCATGTCCCGCTCCATCCACCAACGCCACCACAGACTGTCCAGGAGTTGGCGGATGCTTTAGTCCAGGTCTCGGAGGAGATCCCTCAGGAGACCATCCGCCACCTCATCAGGAGCATGCCCAGAGGGAGGTCATACAGGCACGTGGAGGCCACACACACTACTGAGCCTCATTTTGACTTGTTTTAAGGACATTATATCAAAGTTGGATCAGCCTGTAGTGTGTTTTTCCACTTTAATTTTGAGTGCAACTCCAAATCCAGACCTCCATGGGTTAATAAATTTGATTTCCATCGATAATTTTTGTGTGATTTTGTTGTCAGCACATTCAACTATGTAAAGAACAAAGTATTTAATAAGAATATTTCATTCATTCAGATCTAGGATGTGTTATTTTAGTGTTCCCTTTATTTCTCATACGTCCTAGAGGATGCTGGGGACTCCAAAAGGACCATGGGGTATAGATGGTATCTGCAGGAGACATGGGCACTTTAAGACTTTAAATGGGTGTGAACTGGCTCCTCCCTCTATGCCCCTCCTCCAGACCTCAGTTAGATTCTGTGCCCAGAGAGACTGGACACACAACAGGGGAGCTCTCCTGAGTTTCTCTGGAAAAGACTTTATTTAGGTTTATTATTTTCAGGGAGCACTGCTGTCAACAGGCTCCCTGCTTCGTGGGACTGAGGGGAGAGAAGCAGACCTACTTCTGTGAGTTAAAGGCTCTGCTTTTTAGGCTACTGGACACCATTAGCTCCAGAGGGTCTGATCACTTGGTATAGCCTAGCTGCTCGTTCCCGAAGCCGGGTGAGTAACCGAAGTACAAAAGACTTCAGTAAAGACGGCAGAAGACTTCAGTCTCAGAGGTACCGCGCAGCGGTCGCGCTGCGCGCTATTGCTCCCACACACATGCGGCACTACATGGGTGCAGGGCGTAGGGGTGGCGCCCTGGGCAGCAATAAAACCTCAATTTCATCCTGGCAAAAGTGATATACAGTGCATAGACACTGTATACAGACCCCTGCCAGTATAAAAAAATAGTGGTACATAAGCGCGCCATTAAAGGGGTGGGGCATGGGCCTCCCAGCTCTAATCAGCGCCATTTTCTCTTCACAGTGAGCTGCAGAGACGCTGGTCCTGGCCTCCTACACTTCTGTCACAAGTAACAGGGTGCTAAACAGGGGGGGGGGGGGGGGGGGCACAGCAGATTTGGTGTTGAATTATTGTTTATAAAAAGCGCTGACAGGTCTGGGGCATTATATATACTTTCAGACCGGGATAGGCGCTGGGTGTGAGCTGGCAAACTCCCTCTGTGTTTCTCTAATAGACCTTATGTGGGTCTGTCCCCTATAGCCCAGTGCGATAGTGGGTGTCGGTACGAGTGTGTCGACATGTCTGAGGCTGAATGCTCTTCCCAGGAGGAGACTGGAGTGGGGACAGAACAGAGTGGGGGAGTGAATCTGTCGGCACCGCAGACTGCTGATTGGGTAAATATGTGGTGTGTCTTGAATGCAAATGTGGCTTTATTAAATAAGAGATTGGATAAATCTGAGGCTCAGAACCAAACATGGAGACAATCCATAGAAGATGCTTTTTCCCAAACGCAGACTCCCTCAGGGTCACAAACGGTTGTTTACCCAAATAGCAGACACGGATTCGGATTCCAGTGTCGACTATAGTGATGCCAGGTTGAATTTTAAACTGGCTAAGAGCATTCAGTACATAATTGTGGCAATAAAAGATGTTACATATCACAGAAGACGCGGCTGTTCCTGAGACACGGGTCTGTATGTTTAAATGAAAGAAACCTGTGGTAACGTTTCCTCCCTCTCATGAACTGAACACTTTTTTTTTGAAAAGGCTTGGGAAATTCCTGACAAAGTTGCTGATTCCCAGGAGAATTATTATGGCATATCCGTTCCCCTCTGAGGATAGGGAAAAGTGGGAGTCAACCCCCAATGTGGACAAGGCTCTAGCACGGCTGTCCAAGAAGGCGGCGCTTCCGTCCCCTGACACGGCGGCCCTAAAGGATCCTGCGGATCGTAAGCAGGAAACTACTTTGAAATCTATTTGTTACTACGGGTATTCTGCTCAGACCTGCCGTGGCATCGCATGGGTGAGTAGTGCAATTGAAAAGTGGGCAGATAACATATCATCTGAATTGGACACCATGGATAGGGATAGCGTTCTCTTGATACTGGGTCATATCAGGGACGCTGCAGTCTATCTAAAGAAGGATGCGAGAGATATTGGCCTCTTGGGATCAAGGGCCAATGCCATGGCAATCTCGGCTAGGAGAGCATTATGGACTCATCAATGGAATGGTGATGCTGACTCTAAGAAGGCTATGGAGTCTCTGCCGTATAAAGGTGGTGTTTTGTTTGGTGAGGGCCTCGCGGACATGGTGCCTACAACTACCGCGGGTAAGTCATCTTTTCTACCGTATGTCCCTGCACAACAAAAGAAAACACCTGTTTATCAGATGCAGTCCTTTCGGTCTAATAAATTAAAAAAAGGACGAGAATCATCCTCCATTGCTGGTAGGGGAAGGGGAAAAAGGTCGCCGGCTGTGGCAAGCTCTCAAGAGCAGAAGTCCTTTCCGGCCCCTACCAAATCCACCGCATGATGTTGGGGCTCCACTGCTGGAGTCAGCACCGGTGGGGGCACGTCTTCAACTCTTCAGTCAGGTCTGGGCTCGTTCGGCCCTAGATCCTTGGGTGCTAGAAATAGTGGTCCAAGGGTACAAACTGGAGTTTCAAGACTGCCCCCTCACCGATTTTTTAAATTGGCCTTACCAGCTTCTCTTCCGGAAAGGGAAGTAGTATGCGCTGCGATACAAAAGCTGTGTCTGCAGCAAGTTATTGTCACGGTCCCCCTGTCACAACAGGGAGAAGGCTTTTATTCAAGCCTGTTCGTGGTCCCGAAGCCGGATGGCTCGGTCAGACCGATTCTGAACTTAAAATCCCTCAATTTATATCTGAAAAGATTCAAATTCAAGATGGAATCTCTCCGAGCAGTAATCTCCAGTCTGGAAGAGGGGGATTTTATGGCGTCAGTCGACATCAAAGATGCCTACTTACATGTCCTAATATATCCTCCACATCAAGCTTACCTTAGGTTTGCTGTTCAGGATTGTCATTACCAATTTCAGACGTTGCCATTTGGTCTTTCCACGGCTCCGAGGATTTTCACCAAAGTAATGGCGGAAATGATGGTGCTCCTGCGCAAGCAGGGTGTCACAATTATCCCGTATTTAGACGATCTCCTAATAAAGGTGAGATCAAAGGAGCAGTTACTAAGAAACGTTGCGCTCTCCCTGACAGTCCTGCAACAACATGGTTGGAGGCTAAATTTGCCAAAGTCACAGTTTGTTCCGACAACATGGCTGTCATTCTTGGGCATGATCCTGGACACGGAACTGCAGAGAGTGTTTCTCCCAGGGAAAAAGCTCTGGAAATCCAGAACATGGTCAAGGAGATTCTGAAACCGGCAAGAGTGTCGATTCATCAATGCACTCGGGTGCTGGGGAAGATGGTGGCAGCCTACGAAGCCATTCCGTTTGGCAGGTTCCATGCCAGGGTGTTTCAGTGGGACCTGTTGGACAAGTGGTCCGGGTCTCACCTGCACATGCACCGGAAAATAAGCCTATCTTCCAGGACCAGAGTATCTCTCCTGTGGTGGCTCCAAAGTTCTCACCTCCTAGAGGGACGCAGGTTCGGGATCCAGGATTGGGTCCTGGTGACCACGGATGCAAGTCTCCGAGGCTGGGGGGCCGTCACACAGGGGAAACATTTCCAGGGAAAATGGTCAAGCCAGGAAGCTTGTCTGCACATAAACATTCTGGAATTAAGAGCCTTCTACAAGCGGAACATCTTCGCGGTCTGTCCGTCCTGATTCAGTCGAACAACATAACAGCAGTGGTGTACATAAACCGCCAGGGTGGAACAAAGAGCAGAGCGGCGATGGCGGAGGCCACAAAAGTTCTCCGCTGGGCAGAAAAACATGCAAGCGCTCTGTCAGCGGTCTTCATTCCGGGCGTGGACAACTGGGAAGCAGACTTCCTCAGCAGACACGATCTCCATCCAGGAGAGTGGGGTCTTCATCAAGAAGTCTTTGCAGAAGTGAAAAGTCATTGGGGAATTCCTCAAATAGACATGATGGTGTCTCGCCTCAACAAGAAGCTTTAGAGATATTGTTCCAGGTCGAGGGACCCTCAAGCCAGTGCAGAGGACGCTCTGGTGACACCGTGGGTGTTTCAGTCGGTATAT
Organism: Pseudophryne corroboree; assembly: GCF_028390025.1. Lineage (NCBI taxonomy): Eukaryota > Metazoa > Chordata > Amphibia > Anura > Myobatrachidae > Pseudophryne > Pseudophryne corroboree. The sequence goes on along the minus strand of NC_086452.1, from coordinate 292,718,649 downwards.
GTGTTCCCTCCACTTCCACTCATTCCAAAGGTGATAAGGATCATAAGAACAAGGGTTCAGGCGATACTCATTGTTCCAGATTGGCCACGGAGGGCCTGGTATCCGGATCTTCAGGAATTACTCATAGGAGATCCCTGGCCTCTTCCTCTGAGAGGACCTGTTACAGCAAGGGCCGTGCGTGTTACAAGACTTACCGCGGTTGCGTTTGACGGCGTGGCGGTTGAACGCCAAATCCTACCTCGAAAGGGTATTCCCGGTGAAGTCATTCCCACTCTACTTAAAGCTAGAAAGGAGGTAACGGCGAAGCATTATCACCGTATTTGGAGAAAATGTGTCTTGGTGTGAATCCAAGAAAGCTCCTACGGAAGAATTTCAAGCAGGTGTGTATGCAGGCCTAAAGTTAGGCTCCATTAAAGTGCAGATTTCCACCTTATCAATTTTATTTCAAAAAGAATTGGCCGCCCTTCCAGAGGTTAAGACTTTCGTGAAAGGAGTGCTGCACATCCAACCTCAATTTGTGGCACCATGGGACCTTAACGTGGTGTTGCAGTTTCTTATGTCACACTGGTTTGAACCTTTACGAAAGGTTGAGTTAAAATTTCTCACTTGGAAAGTGGTCATGCTTTTGGCCTTGGCGTCCGCACGGCGGGTGTAGGCATTAGCGGCTTTGTCTCACAAGAGCCCCTATTTGATCTTCCATGTGGATAGAGCGGAATTGAGAACTCGTCAACAATTTCTGCCAAAGGTGGTTTCTTCGTTTAACATGAACCAACCTATTGTGATGCCTGTGGCTACTGAAGCCTTGGCTGATTCAAAGACTCTTGATGTAGTCAGAACTTTGAAAATTTATGTCGCCAGAACGGCTCAGATTAGGAAAACAGACGCTATGTTTATCCTGTATGCTCCCAACAAAATTGGGGCTCCTCCTTCTAAGCAGACTATTGCACGCTGGATCTGTAATACGATTCGGCATGCTCATTCTACGGCTGGATTGCCGTTACCGAAGTCGGTGAAGGCCCATTTTACCAGGAAGGTGGGCTCATCTTGGGCGGCTACCCGAGGAGTCTCGGCGGTTCAACTTTGCTGAGCAGCTACTTGGTCGGGTTCAAACACTTTTGCTAAGTTCTACAAGTTTGATACCCTGGCTGATGAGGACCTCATGTTTGCTCAATCGGTGCTGCAGAGTCGTCCGCACTCTCCCGCCCTGTCTGGAGCGTTGGTATAAACCCCATGGTCCTTTTGGAGTCCCCAGCATCCTCTAGGACATATGAGAAAATAGGATTTTAAAACCTACCGGTAAATCCTTTTCTCTTAGTCTGTAGAGGATGCTGGGCGCCCGTCCCAGTGCAGACTCTATCTGCAGTACTTGTTGATAGTTATTGCTTTTGTTACACAAAGGTTGTGTTTCGATTATGTTCAGCCTATTGCTGTTTTTGGTTCATGCTGTTAACTGGTATTTTCTTAAAAGCTATGTTGTACGGTGTGTTGTGGTGTGAGCTGGTATGTATCTCACGCTTAGTTTAACAAAAATCCTTTTCCTCGAAATGTCCGTCTCCCTGGGCACAGTTCCTATAACTGAGGTCTGGAGGAGGGGCATAGAGGGAGGAGCCAGTTCACACCCATTTAAAGTCTTATAGTGTGCCCATGTCTCCTGCGCATCCTGTCTATACCCCATGGTCCTTTTGGAGTTCCCAGCATCCTCTACGGACTAAGAGAAAAGGATTTACCGGTAGGTATTAAAATCCTATTTCTCATACGTCCTAGAGGATGCTGAGAACTCCAAAAGGACCATGGGGTATAGAGGGGATCCGCAGGAGACATGGGCACACTATAAGACTTTGAATGGGTGTGAACTGGCTCCTCCCTCTATGCCCCTCCTCCAGACCTCAGTTAGACTCTGTTCCCAGAGAGACTGGACACAAACTAGGGGAGCTCTCCTGAGTTTCTCTGAAAAGACTTTGTTAGGTTTATTATTTTCAGGGAGACCTGCTGGCTACAGGCTCCCTGCATCGTGGGAGTGAGGGGAGAGAAGCAGACCTACTTCTTCTGAGTTCAAGGGCTCTGCTTCTTAGGCTTCTGGAAACCATTAGCTCCAGAGGGTCTGATCACTTGGTTCGCCTAGCTGCTCGTTCCCTGAGCCGCGCCGTCACCCCCCTCACAAAGCCGGAATAAGGAAGCCGGGTGAGTATTAGAAGAACAGAAGACTTCAGTGACGGCAGAAGACTTCAGAGTCTCGGAGGTAACGTGCAGCGGTCGCGCTGCGCGCCATTGCTCCCACACACAAGCGGCACTACAAGGGAGCAGGGGGGGCGCCCTGGGCAGCAATATACCTCATAATATAAGCCTGGCAAAGATGTATACAGTGCATAGGCACTGTATACGGACCCCTGCCAGTATAAAAAGTAAAAAGATAGCGGAGCTGAAGCGCGCCATGAAGGGGGCGTGGCTTAGCCCTCACAACTCTATACAGCGCCATTTTCTCACAGAGATGCTGGGCCCGCCAAAACGCTGTTAAACACCTAACATTGTAAAATGAGGGGGGTGGGGGGGGACAGTTATTTAGTGCAATATAGGTTCAACCATGAAGCACGATAGACAGACACAGATAGATAGATATATATATAGATATATATAGATATCTATCTCTATTTCTCTAACGTCCTAGTGGATGCTGGGGACTCCGTAAGGACCATGGGGAATAGACGGGCTCCGCAGGAGACAGGGCACTTTAAGAAAGAATTTGGATACTGGTTTGCTCTGGCTCCTCCCTCTATGTCCCTCCTCCAGACCTCAGTTTGACTCTGTGCCCGGACGAGCTGGGTGCTGTTTAGTGAGCTCTCCTGAGCTTGCTATAAGAAAGTATTTTGTTAGGTTTTTTTATTTTCAGGGAGATCTGCTGGCAACAGACTCCCTGCGTCGTGGGACTGAGGGGAGAGAAGCAGCCCTACTCTCTGCAGATAGGTCCTGCTTCTTAGGCTACTGGACACCATTAGCTCCAGAGGGATCGTGCACAGGATCTCACCCTTTGTCGTCCGATCCCGGAGCCGCGCCGCCGTCCCCCTCGCAGAGCCGGAAGACAGAAGCCGGGTGAAAGAAGCAAGAAGACCTCAAAATCGGCGGCAGAAGACTCCATTCTTCAAACTGAGGTAGCGCACAGCACTGCAGCTGTGCGCCATTGCTCCCACACTACACCCACATACTCCGGTCACTGTAGGGTGCAGGGCGCAGGGGGGGGCACCCTGGGCAGCAATTAGGACCTCTTGGCAAAAGTTGGTCATATATACAGTTGGGCACTGTATATATGCATGAGCCCCCGCCATAATTTTGTACAGAAACGCGGGACAGAAGCCCGCCGCTGAGGGGGCGGGGGTTCTTCCTCAGCACTCACCAGCGCCATTTTCTCTCCACAGCTCCGCTGAGAGGAAGCTCCTCAGGCTCTCCCCTGCAGATTCACGGTAGAAGAGGGTAAATAGAGAGGGGGGGGCACATAAATTAGGCGCAAAAACATATTATACAGCAGCTACTGGGTTAACACTAAGTTACTGTGTGATTCCTGGGACATATAGCGCTGGGATGTGTGCTGGCATACTCTCTCTCTGTCTCTCCAAAGGGCCTTGTGGGGGAACTGTCTTCAAAAAGAGCATCCCCTGTGTGTGTGGTGTGTCGGTACGCTTGTATCAACATGTTTGACGAGGAAGGCCATGTGGAAGGTTTTAAATGATAATGTTAATTCCTTGCATAAAAGGTTGGATAAAGCTGAATCCTTAGGACAGTCGGGGTCTCAGCCCATGCCTGATCCTATGTCGCAGAGGCCGTCAGGGTCTCCGAAGCTACAGGAGAAATTCCAGGGGACTGGAAAAGAGCAAACGTAGTCCCACTGCACAAAAGTGGAAGCAAGGAAGAGTCAAACAACTACAGACCAGTGAGTCTTACATCAGTAGTAGGGAAATTGATGGAAACACTCTTAAAAGAAAGAGTTGTAGATTATCTCAAATCCGGCAATTTACTGGATCCCAAACAGCATGGATTCACTGGGGGGAGATCATGTCAAACAAATCTTATTGACTTTTTTGATTGTGTGACTAAAGTGATGGATAAAGGTGGAGCCATGGATATAGCTTATCTAGACTTTAGTAAGGCTTTTGACACAGTTCCACATCGCAGACTGCTAAATAAACTTGAAAGTTTGGGATTGGATATTAGGATTATTGAATGGATAAGATCTTGGTTGAAGGATAGAAAACAGAGAGTTGTGGTAAATGGAGTGCATTCACAGGAGGGAAATGTTACCAGTGGAGTACCCCAGGGATCTGTACTTGGACCAGTGCTTTTTAATATCTTTATTGGTGACATTGCAAATGGCATTAAAGGGAAAGTATGCCTTTTTGCAGATGACACAAAGGTATGCAACAGGGTAGACACACCAGGTGGGGTAAAACAAATGATTGAGGATCTAGGTAGACTAGAGGAATGGTCAAGAGTCTGGCAATTACAGTTTAATGCCAAAAAATGCAAAATCATGCACTTGGGTCTCAAAAATCCTAAAGCTAAATACAGTATTAATGGCACTATACTGGAAACTACGGAGGAGGAAAGGGATCTAGGAGTCACTATTTCAGATGACTTAAAAGCAGGTAAGCAATGTAACAAGGCAATGAGGAAGGCTAGTCAGATGCTTGGCTGCATTGGGAGAGGAATCAGCAGCAGAAAGAAAGAAGTAATATTGCCACTGTATAGGTCATTGGTACGGCCTCATCTAGAATACTGTATTCAGTTCTGGAGGCCATATCTTCAAAAGGATATTAATACATTAGAAACTGTACAAAGGAGGGCAACTAAAATGGTGCATGGCCTACATCACAAAACATACCCAGAAAGACTAAGAAATCTCAATATGTATAGTTTGGAGCAGAGAAGGGAAAGGGGGGACATGATAGAAACTTTCAAATATATGAAGGGTTTTAACAAAGTCCAGGAGGGAAACATTCTCCAAATGAAGAGAAGCAATAGAACACGAGGACATGCACTGAGACTGGAGGGGGGGAGGTTCAGGGGAAATTTGCGGAAAAATTATTTCACAGAAAGGGTAGTGGACAAGTGGAATAGCCTCCCATCAGAGGTGGTAGAGGCTAAGACAGTAGAGCAATTTAAACATGCATGGGATAGACATAAGGATATCCTTACCAAGAAATAAGGATCAAATAAGGTTAGTGATAAAAAATAATATAAAAAAAAAAAAAAAGGGGCAGACTAGATGGGCCAAGTGGTTCTTATCTGCCGACAAATTCTATGTTTCTATGAAGCGCCCACTATCCCAAATTGTTGACACAGATACCGACACGGATTCTGACTCCAGTGTCGATTGCGATGATGCAAAGTTACAGCCTAAATTGGCTAAAGCCATCCGTTATATGATTATAGCAATGAAGGATGTGTTGCACATCACAGAGGAAACCCCAGTCCCTGACAAGAGGGTTCATATGTATGGGGAAAAAAGGCAGGTGGTGACCTTTCCCCCTTTACATGAGCTAAATGAGTTATGTGAAAAGGCTTGGGAATCTCCAGATAAAAAACTGCAGATTTCCAAACGGATGCTTATGGCATATCCTTTCCCGCCAACGGACAGGTTACGCTGGGAATCCTCCCCTAGGGTGGACAAAGCTCTAACACGCTTATCCAAGAGGGTAGCCCTGCCGTCACAGGATACGGCCACCCTAAAAGATGCTGCAGATAGAAAGCAAGAGGGTACCCTGAAGTCCATTTATACACATTCAGGTACCTTACTAAGGCCGGCAATTGTGTCGGCCTGGGTGTGTAGTGCTGTAGCAGCATGGACGGATACCTTATCTGAGGAACTTGATACCTTGGACAAGAATACTATATTAATGACCCTGGGGCATATAAAAGACGCTGTCCTATATATGAGAGATGCTCAAAGAGACATTAGCCTTCTGGGCTCTAGAATAAATGCAATGTCGATTTCTGCCAGAAGGGTCCTGTGGACTCGGCAATGGACAGGCGATGCCGACTCAAAAAGGCAAATGGAGGTTTTACCTTACAAGGGTGAGGAGTTGTTTGGGGAGGGTCTCTCGGACCTGGTCTCCACAGCTACTGCTGGAAAGTCAATTTTTTTGCCATATGTTCCCCCACAACCTAAGAAAGCACCGTATTATCAAATGCAGTCCTTTCGATCACAAAAAGGCAAGAAAGTCCGAGGTGCGTCCTTTCTTGCCAGAGGCAGGGGCAGAGGAAAGAAGCTGCACAACACAGCTAGTTCCCAGGAACAGAAGTCCTCCCCGGCTTCCACTAAATCCACCGCATGACGCTGGGGCTCCACAGGCGGAGCTAGGCCCGGTGGGGGCGCGTCTCCGAAATTTCAGCCACAAGTGGGTTCACTCCCAGGTGGATCCCCGGACAATAGAGATTGTGTCTCAGGGATACAAGCTGGAATTCGAAGAGATGCCCCCTCACCGATACCTCAAATCGGCCCTGCCAGCTTCCCCCTTGGAGAGGGAAATAGTGTTAGCTGCAATTCACAAATTGTATCTTCAGCAGGTGGTGGTCAAGGTTCCCCTCCTTCAACAAGGAAAGGGTTATTATTCGACCATGTTTGTGGTACCGAAACCGGACGGTTCGGTCAGACCCATATTGAATTTAAAATCTCTGAATATATACCTGAAAAGGTTCACGTTCAAGATGGAATCGCTCAGAGCGGTCATCGCAAGCCTGGAAGGGGGGGATTTTATGGTGTCTCTGAACATAAAGGATGCATACCTTCATGTCCCCATTTATCCACCTCATCAGGCGTACCTCAGATTTGTGGTACAGGATTGTCATTACCAATTCCAGACGTTGCCGTTTGGTCTCTCCACGGCACCAAGAATATTTACCAAGGTAATGGCGGAAATGATGGTGCTCCTGCGAAAGCAGGGGGTCACAATTATCCCATACTTGGACGATCTCCTCATAAAGGCGAGGTCCAGAGAGCAGTTGCTGATCAGCGTAGCACGCTCTCGGGAAGTGTTACAACAGCACGGCTGGATTCTAAATATTCCAAAGTCGCAGTTGATTCCTACGACTCGTCTGCCCTTCCTGGGCATGATTCTGGACACAGACCAGAAGAGGATTTATCTCCCGATGGAGAAGGCTCAGGAGCTCATGACACTGGTCAGAGACCTATTAAAACCAAAACAGGTGTCGGTGCATCACTGCACGCGAGTCCTGGGAAAGATGGTGGCATCATACGAGGCCATTCCCTTCGGCAGGTTCCATGCGAGGACCTTTCAATGGGATCTGTTGGACAAGTGGTCCGGATCACATCTACAGATGCATCGGCTGATCACTCTATCCCCCAGGGCCAGGGTGTCTCTCCTGTGGTGGCTGCAGAGTGCTCACCTTCTCGAGGGCCGCAAATTCGGCATTCAGGACTGGGTTCTGGTGACCGCGGATGCAAGCCTCCGAGGGTGGGGGGCAGTCACACAGGGAAGAAATTTCCAAGGTCTGTGGTCAAGTCAGGAGACTTGCCTTCACATCAATATCCTGGAACTAAGGGCCATATACAACGCCCTACGTCAAGCGGAGACCGTGCTTCGCGACCGATCGGTGCTGATTCAGTCAGACAACATCGCCGCAGTGGCTCATGTAAACCGCCAAGGCGGCACAAAGAGCAGGGTGGCGATGGCGGAAGCCACCAGAATTCTTCGCTGGGCGGAGAATCACGTAAGAGCACTGTCAGCAGTGTTCATTCTGGGAGTGGACAACTGGGAAGCAGACCTCCTCAGCAGGCACGACCTCCACCCGGGAGAGTGGGGACTTCATCAAGAAGTCTTCACGCAGATTGCAAGTCGGTGGGAACTGCCACAGGTGGACATGATGGCATCCCGCCTCAACAAAAAGCTACAGAGGTATTGCGCCAGGTCAAGAGACCCTCAGGCGATAGCTGTAGACGCACCAGTGACACCGTGGGTGTTCCAGTCAGTTTATGTATTTCCTCCTCTTCCTCTCATACCCAAGGTGCTGAGAATCATAAGAAAAAGAGGAGTGAGAACAATACTCATTGTTCCGGATTGGCCAAGAAGGACTTGGTATCCAGATCTGCAAGAAATGCTCACAGAGGACCCATGGCCTCTGCCTCTAAGACAGGACTTGTTGCAACAGGGGCCCTGTCTGTTCCAAGACTTACCGCGGCTGCGTTTGACAGTATGGCGGTTGAACGCCGGATCCTAGCAGAAAAAGGCATTCTGGATGAGGTTATTCCTACGCTGATAAAAGCTAGGAAGGACGTGACGCCTAAACATTATCACCGTATATGGCGAAAATATGTTGCTTTGTGTGAGGCCAGGAATGCCCCCACGGAGGAATTCCAGCTGGGCCGTTTCCTTCACTTCCTACAGGCGGGAGTGACCTTGGGCCTAAAATTGGGTTCCATTAAGGTCCAGATTTCGGCCCTGTCTATTTTCTTTCAAAAAGAACTGGCTTCTCTGCCTGAAGTTCAGACGTTTGTAAAGGGAGTGCTGCATATTCAGCCGCCTTTTGTGCCCCCAGTGGCACCTTGGGATCTTAACGTGGTGTTGAGTTTCCTGAAGTCACACTGGTTTGAACCACTTAAAACCGTGGAATTAAAATATCTCACGTGGAAGGTGGTCATCCTATTAGCCTTGGCTTCGGCTAGGCGTGTGTCAGAATTAGCGGCTTTGTCACATAAAAGCCCCTTTCTGGTTTTCCATATGGACAGAGCAGAATTGCGGACCCGTCCACAATTTCTGCCAAAAGTGGTGTCATCTTTTCATATGAACCAACCTATTGTGGTGCCTGTGGCTACTCGTGACTTGGAGGATTCCGAGTTACTAGATGTGGTCAGGGCTTTGAAGGTTTATGTAGCCAGAACGGCTAGGGTCAGGAAAACTGAGTCGCTGTTTATCCTGTATGCATCCAACAAGCTGGGTGCTCCTGCTTCAAAGCAAACTATTGCTCGCTGGATCTGTAACACGATTCAGCAGGCTCATTCTGCGGCGGGATTGCCGCTGCCAAAATCAGTAAAAGCCCACTCCACAAGGAAGGTGGGCTCTTCTTGGGCGGCTGCCCGAGGGGTCTCGGCATTACAGCTTTGCTGAGCAGCTACTTGGTCGGGTTCAAACACTTTTGCAAAGTTTTACACGTTTGATACCCTGGCTGAGGAGGACCCTGTGTTTGCTCATTCGGTGCTGCAGAGTAATCCGCACTCTCCCGCCCGTTTGTGAGCTTTGGTATAATCCCCATGGTCCTTACGGAGTCCCAAGCATCCACTAGGACGTTAGAGAAAATAAGATTTTACTTACCGGTAAATCTATTTCTCGTAGTCCGTAGTGGATGCTGGGCTCCCGTCCCAAGTGTGGACTTCTTCTGCAATACTTGTATATAGTTATTGCTTAAATAAGGGTTATGTTATGGTTGCATCAGGGTTGATCTGATGCGCCGTTGTTGTTCATACTGTTAACTGGGTAAGTTTATCACAAGTTATACGGTGTGATTGGTGTGACTGGTATGAGTCTTGCCCTGGATTCCAAAATCCTTTCCTTGTACTGTCAGCTCTTCCGGGCAGTTTCTCTAACTGAGGTCTGGAGGAGGGACATAGAGGGAGGAGCCAGAGCACACCAGTATCCAAATTCTTTCTTAAAGTGCCCTGTCTCCTGCGGAGCCCGTCTATTCCCCATGGTCCTTACGGAGTCCCCAGCATCCACTACGGACTACGAGAAATAGAATTACCGGTAAGTAAAATCTTATATATATAATATGAGCGTGTGTACAAGGAGTTGGTTAGAGTTTCTGCGTTTTCCCTGTCAGAAATCTGCCCATTTTAGCAATGTTGGTGGGTGGTTAGTACACGTGTGTCGACATGTGTGTGTGTTCTACCACAAACAGATATGGGAATCCCTCTGTCTGCATTGCCGACTCCAGATGGTACTTGATTCATGAGATTAAGTGTCAGCATGTCAGTAGTTGTAAGCTTTTCCAAAGTAAACACTGTTTGGGGAATACAGACGTATGTGGGTGACCCTGTCAGCACCAACTATTATGACTGGGTGTAAAATAATATAAAAAACCTATACCTGTATGTGTATATATGTATGGTACGTTTGCAGTGAGCTGTAGCTCGAGCACAGACGTGGTAGTATTTGTCGGAAGTCCTGGTGAAATTAGGTCACAAAAATGTCATTTTGCCCAGTTACTGCTCCCTGTTGTCGACACGAATATTATGTTTTATGTCGGCCATAATGTTTCCTGTTTAGATCCACAACTTTGGCATTCAGTAAATGTCCATACACATTCAGAACACATTAATGTCACTAGGGACCCTGATGTTCCGGACAGATTTTATATATATACAGGTTGAGTATCCCATATCCAAATATTCCGAAATACGGAATATTCCGAAATACGGACTTTTTTGAGTGAGATAGTGAAACCTTTGTTTTCTGATGGCTCAATGTACACAAACCTTGTTTAATACACAAAGTTATTAAAAATATTGTATTAAATGACCTTCAGGCTGTGTGTATAAGGTGTATATGAAACATAAATGAATTGTGTGAATGTACACACACTTTGTTTAATGCACAAAGTTATAAAAAATATTGGCTAAAATTACCTTCAGGCTGTGTGTATAAGGTGTATATGAAACGTAAATGCATTCTGTGCATAGATTTAGGTCCCATCACCATGATATCTCATTATGGTATGCAATTATTCCAAAATACGGAAAAATCCCATATCCAAAATACCCCTGGTCCCGAGCATTTTGGATAAGGGAGACTCAACCTGTATGTATGTATGTATGTATGTATGTATATATATATATATATATATATATATATACACACACACACATACATACATATATACGTGATGTGTGTGTGTGTATATATATATATATGTGATGTATATATAGATGTGTATTTAAATGTGTATATTTGTATTACAAATTATTATGAATGCTGAAGTAAAGTTATTCCTTCTCATGTGCTGGTCGCTCTGTTAATGAAGCTCTAGGTCAGCCGTGACAAGATGGTCTCGAATCCTCATGAGGTGTCTGAGTGTTTATTCTTTTCCCGCCGTGGATAGAATAAAGTGAAAGTCAACCACTGGTCTGCACGGGGCCCTGTCACAAAGGATCGTATACAGGAAGCTAAGTGATATTTTAATTATATGCTTTGATGATATTTGCATTACATACGTATGGGGGAGTGCTTGTATTCAGAAATGGTCGGTTACCTTGTTATCCGATATAATTACCCTGGGGAGAAATGGGATATTCCTTGGGTCTTATCTAGAACATTTCAGCTTGCTGCCATGTTACTACAAGAGGTATGCACTGACTCCGAGAAATCCTGGAGTATCTTCCCTAGGAAGGGATAATCTGGTGTGGGGATGGCTTGGTTAAGTTGATCTCGGCAGATACCACTGGTAAGTCTACCTTCTTGTGCTATGTTCCATCACAGCGGTTGGTGATGCATTGTTTGTGGGATGCAGTCCTTTTGACCGGTTGGGTACCATTTTATTCCCCTTCTTTATAGGTAGAGGGAGGTGGAAAGGTAAGAAGTCTGCAGCCTTTTCAACTTCACAGAGAAACCCACACTGGTGGGAACTCGTCTAATACTCTTCAGTCAGTCCTGGAATGGACTACACACAGTGACTTAAGAATAGAGTCCAAAGGGGGACATACTCGAGTTTTCCAGATTCCCCTCACTGATTTTTCAAATAGATCTTACCGATTCTCCTCTGGACGGGGAGGTAGTATGCGACACCATACGAGAGTGGTTCAGGATCAGGACATGGTCCGGCTGTCCCTGTCACAAAAAAGAAAGCTGTTATTCAAACTTTTTCGTGCTTCTGACCCCGGACAGCTCAGTCAGAACAATCCCAAAAGGATTTCTAATTAGGAAGTTGAACTCCAAGTTGGAATCTCTCAGGGCAGGGATCTCCAGCCTGTAAAGAAGTAAGACGGTTTAAATGCGTTTCATCTGCATTAATCTTACCTGGGTTTGCTATTCAGGATTGTCATTTCACTGGAGTGATGGCAGTATGATGGTTTGCCTTCAATAGTAAGAGCCATTATTATTCTGTACTGGGACGCTCACCTGACTACGGCGAGGTCTAGAAACAAGTGGTACGAATCGTTGTTTCTCTCTGACAGCTCTTCAACACAGAGAATCACTGTTGATCCCTAAGACGCAGAGGTCGGAGTTGGGGATAAGATTGGATACTGAACTGTTGAGAGTTTGTTTTTTCCTGTGGAAAGATTTGAGGATTCAGAGGCGGATCAAGTTTGCAACAGTGTAAACCCATCAATACATTCCGTTGATGAAGAAGATGGTTGCGGCCTATGCGGCCATTCGGAGAGCAGGACAAATGCCAGATTGGTCTTTGTGGACCAGTTGGGCATGTGGTTCGGGTATCACCTGCACATGCACCGGAAAATAATCCTATTTTCCAGGACCAGGATCTCTCTCCTGTGGTGACTGCACAGTTCTCACCCCCTAGAGGGACGAAGGTTCGGGATCCAGGATTAGATCCTGGTGTCCATGGATACAAGTCTCCGAGGCTGGGGAGCAGTCTTTCCAGGGGAGGAATTTCCAGGGGAAAAGGTCAAGCCGGGAAGCTTGTCTGAAATAAGCATTCTTGAATTAAGAGCCATTTACAATGGAACATCTTCTTCGCGATCTGCCCGTCTTAATTCTGTCGGACGACTTAACAGCAGTGACGTAAGTAAGCCGCTAGGGCAAAACGAGGAGCAAAGCGGCAATGGCTGAAGCCAAAAAAGTTTTCCGCTGGGCGGAAAGGCATGTAAACACTCTATTAGCGGTCTTCGTTCCGGGTGTAGACAACGGAGAAATAGTCTTCATCAGCAGACACGATCTCCATCCAGGAGAGGGGGGTCTTCATCAAGAAGTTTTACAGAAGGTACAAGTCTTTGGGGAATTCCTCAATTAGACATTATGGCGTCTCGCCTCAACAAGAAACTTCAAGGATATTGTTCCAGGTCAAGGGACACTCGGGCAATAGCAGTGGACGCCCTCGCGATACCATGGAGATTTCAGTTGGTCTATGTGTTCCCGCCACTTTCACTTTTTCCGACTGTGTTAAGCATAAGAAGAACAAAGGTTCAGGCGATCCTCTTTGTTCAGGTCTAGCCAAGGAGGGCTTGGTATCCAGATCTTCAAGACTTACTCATAGAAGGTCCCTGGCCTCTTCCTCTACGAGAGGACCTGTTACAGCAAGGACCGGGCATGTATCAAGATTTACCGCTGCTGCATTTGACCGCATGGTGGTTGAACGCCATATCCTAGCCGAAGGGGTATTTCCGGTGAAGTCATTCTCACATTGCTTCAGGCTAGGAAAGGAGTAACGGCGAAGCTTTACCACCGTATTTGGAGGGAGTAGGTGCCTTGGTGTGAATCCAAGAAGGCTCCTACGGCAGAATTTCAGCTGGGTCGTTTTCTCCGTTTTTTGCAAGCAAAGGATGCAGGTCTAAAGTTAGGATCCATTAAAGTGCAGATTTCGGCCTTATCAATGTTCTTTCAAGAAGAATTGGCCGCCTTTCCAGAAGTTCAGACTTTCGTGAAAGGAGTGCTGCGCATCCAACCTTCATTTGTGCCTCGAGTGGCACCATGGGACCTTAACGTGGTGTTGCAGTTTCTTATGTCACACTAGTTGGAACCTTTATGAGAGGTTGAGTTAAATTTCTCACTTGGAAAGTGGTCATGCTATTGGCCTTGGCGTCCGCAAGGCGGGTGTTGGAATTAGCGGCTTTGTCTCACAAGAGCCCTATTTGATCTTCCAGGTGGATAGAATTGAGAACTCGGCAACAATTTCTGCCAAAAGTGGTTTCCGTGTTTCACAGGAACCAGCCTATTGGGGTACCTGTGACTACTTAAGCCTTGGCTGATTCGAAGTCTCTCGATGTAGTCAGTGCTTTGAATTTCTTGTGTTGCCAGAACGGCTCGGATTGGAGAAACAGAGGCTCTGTTTATCCTGTAGGCTCCCAACAAAATTGGGGCCCCTGCTTCTAAGCAGATTGGTACACGCTGGATCTGTGATACGATTCGGCATGCTCTTTCTACGGCTGGATTGCCGTTACAGAAGTGGTGAAGGCCCATTCTACCAGGCAGGTGGCTCTTCTTGGGCGGATGCCCGAGGAGTCTCTGCGGTTCAAAATTGCAGAGCAGCTACTTGGTCGGGTTCAAACACTTTGCAAAGTTCTACGAGTTTGATACCCTGGCTGATGAGGACCTCATGTTTGCTCAATCGGTGCTGCAGAGTCATCCGCACTCTCCCTCCCGGTCTGGAGCTTTGGTATAAACTCCTTTTGGAGTTCCCAGCATCCTCTAGGACGTATGAGAAAATAGGATTTTAATACCTACCGGTAAATCCTTTTATCTTAGTCCGTAGAGGATGCTGGGCGCCCGTCCCAGTGCGTACTGTATCTGCAGTTATTGGTTTTGGTTACACTCCTATTGTGTTTCTTTTCAGTCAGTCTGTTGCTGACGTTATTCCTGCCATGGCTGGCGGTATATTATTATTGGTCGTGTTTACACACAGGTTGTGTTACATTTTCGGTCAGCATATTGCTGTATGTTTTTCATGCCGTCGGCTGGTGTTCTATTGAATGCCACGTTCTGCGGCATGTTTGCGGTGTGAGCTGGTATGACACTCACCGTGTTTAAACAAATTCTTTGTCTCCCTGGGCACAGTTCTCTAACTGAGGTCTGGAGGAGGGGCATAGAGGGAGGAGCCAGTTCACACCCATTCAAAGTCTTATAGTGTGCCCATGTCTCCTGCGGATCCCGTCTATACCCCATGGTCCTTTTGGAGTTCCCAGCATCCTCTACGGACTAAGAGAAAAGGATTTACCGGTAGGTATTAAAATCCTATTATTATTTTTTTTAGCAGTGTAGTTGTAGGGCTAATCAGTGAATATAAAAGAGTTACCCTATTCCAGTGTTTGCCACCCGGAGGCGTCTAATTGACCAAACAAAATTTGCCTATTAGGGAGAGTATTAACTGTAGGAAAGTTATTGAGTAGTGCAGGGATGACGTGTAATCCACTCCATATACTAAATACTCTAAAATCGTTAAAATCTCAATTATTGACGATTAGCAAGGTTTGTGACATCCTCTTAGGAAGCAACAGGCCATTATCAAAGTGAAATTATATAGATTGGCAGTGCGTACTCTGTAACAAGTAATTGAACCAAAATATATATATATTAGTTATGAAATGAAACCCAATCATGAATCATTTTCAATCTAACCACTAGATGGCAATATAGACACAAGTAATTACTTCAGTGCTCCCTCATCCAGGCTTAAAGTATAAATGGAGTTGCAAAGGAATTGTTAATGGCCTCAATAAGTAAAAAGCTCTCAACAGCCTTCCAGTTTAGTTGGCAACATGCAGTTCACTTCAGTGTACCGGACAGGTCACAACTGCATTGGAAATACTGAAATACACGTGGAATAATGACTTGAGCCGGCTCATGGACAGTCCATGCAACATCCCAATGCAGTCCACCCTTCAGTTCCTTGCAATCACCGGTATGTGAGGTGACGTTTCTCCGGTTGCAGCAAAGTCACACTTGACCAGGTTATATAGGTGTTAAAAAGTGTAAAAAATTAATACTAATGTTTATAATTATTTTGAAAGTCTAATGTGAGTGTGTATTATATATATATATATATATATATATATATATATATATGTGTGTGTGTGTGTGTGTGTGTGTGTGTGTGTGTGTGTGTGTGTGTGTGTATGTATATATATATATATATATATATATATATATATATATTTCTCTAACGTCCTAAGTGGATGCTGGGGACTCCGTAAGGACCATGGGGAATAGCTGCTCCGCAGGAGACTGGGCACAACTATAAAGAAAGCTTTAGACTACTGGTGTGCACTGGCTCCTCCCACTATGACCCTTCTCCAGACTTCAGTTAGTATCTTGTGCCCGGCTGAGCTGGATGCACACTACGGGCTCTCCTGAGCTCCTAGAAAGAAAGTATATTTAGGTTTTTAATTTTCAGTGAGATCTGCTGGCAACAGACTCACTGCAGCGAGGGACTAAGGGGAGAAGAAGCGAACCTACCTAACAGGTGGTAGTTTGGGCTTCTTAGGCTACTGGACACCATTCGCTCCAGAGGGATCGACCGCAGGACCCGACCTTGGTGTTCGTTCCCGGAGCCGCGCCGCCGTCCCCCTTACAGAGCCAGAAGCAAGAAGAGGTCCGGAAAATCGGCGGCAGAAGACTTCGGTCTTCACCAAGGTAGCGCACTGCACTGCAGCTGTGCGCCATTGCTCCTCATGTACACCTCACACTCCGGTCACTGATGGGTGCAGGGCGCTGGGGGGGGGCGCCCTGAGGGCAATATTACACACCTTGGCTGGCAAATATACACCATATATAGTCCCAGAGGCTATATAGGTGTAAATTAATACCCCTGCCAGAGTTTCAAAAACGCGGGAGAAGTCCGCCGAAAAAGGGACGGGGCTAACTCCCTCAGCACACTGGCGCCATTTTCCCTCACAGCTCTGCTGGAAGGAAGCTCCCTGGCTCTCCCCTGCAGTCTACAACTATAGAAGGGTAAAAAAGAGAGGGGGGGGCACTAAATGTAGGCGCAGTATATATATATATATATATATATATATATATAAAGCAGCTATAAGGGGATATAATTCAGTTAGTCCCTGTATTATATAGCGCTCTGGTGTGTGCTGGCATACTCTCTCTCTGTCTTCCCAAAGGGCTTTGTGGGGTCCTGTCCTCTGTCAGAGCATTCCCTGTGTGTTTGCCGTGTGTCGGTACGGCTGTGTCGACATGTTTGATGAGGAGGCTTATGTGGAGGCGGAGCAGATGCCTGTAAATGTGATGTCACCCCCTGCGGGGTCGACACCTGAGTGGATGGTGCTGTGGAAGGAATTACGCGACAGTGTCGACTCCTTGCATAAAAGGTTTGACGACATACCAAATGTGGGACAGCCGGCTTCTCAGCCTGTGCCTGCCCAGACGTCTCAAAAGCCATCGGGGGCTCTAAAACGCCCGCTACCTCAGATGGCAGACACAGATGTCGACACGGATACTGACTCCAGTGTCGACGATGATGAGACTAATGTAACTTCCAGTAGGGCCACACGTTACATGATTGAGGCAATGAAAAATGTGTTGCACATTTCTGATGTTACCCTCAGTACCACAAAAAGGGTATTATGTTTGGAGAGAAAAAACTACCAGTAGCTTTTCCTCCATCTGAGGAATTAAATGAAGTGTGTGAAGAAGCGTGGGCTTCCCCCGATAAGAAACTGGTAATCTCTAAAAGGTTACTAATGG
The DNA here is from genome assembly GCF_028390025.1 of Pseudophryne corroboree. NCBI lineage: Eukaryota > Metazoa > Chordata > Amphibia > Anura > Myobatrachidae > Pseudophryne > Pseudophryne corroboree. The sequence continues at coordinate 292,701,283 of NC_086452.1, read as the reverse complement.
CGTACCCTTTCCCGCCAGAGGATAGGTCACGTTGGGAAACATCCCCTAGAGTGGATAAAGCGCTCACACGCTTGTCAAAGAAGGTGGCACTACCGTCTCCGGATACGGCCGCCCTGAAGGAATCTGCTGATAGAAAGCAGGAGGCTATCCTGAAATCTATATATACACACACAGGTGTTATACTGAGACCAGCTATTGCTTCAGCATGGATGTGCAGTGCTGCAGCTGCATGGTCAGATTCCCTGTCAGAAAATATTGATACCCTAGACAGGGACACTATATTGCTAACCGTAGAGCATATAAAAGACGCACTTTTATACATGAGGGATGCACAGAGGGATATTTGCCGGCTGGCATCCAAAATTAGTGCAATGTCCATTTCTGCCAGGAGAGGGTTATGGACTCGGCAGTGGACAGGAGATGCAGATTCCAAAAGGCACATGGAAGTTCTGCCTTATAAGGGTGAGGAGTTGTTCGGGGATGGTCTCTCGGACCTCGTTTCCACAGCAACAGCTGGGAAGTCTACATTTTTACCCCATGTTCCCTCACAGCCAAAGAAAGCACCGTATTATCAGGTACAGTCCTTTCGGCCCAATAGGGGCAAGCGGGTTAAAGGCGCGTCCTTTCTGCCCAGAGGCAGAGGTAGGGGAAAAAAGCTGCAGCATACAGCCAGTTCCCAGGAGCAAAAGTCCTCCCCCGCTTCCTCTAAGTCCACAGCATGACGCTGGGGCTCCACAGGTGGAGCCAGGTACGGTGGGGGTCCGTCTCAAATATTTCAGCAATCAGTGGGCTCGCTCACGGGTGGATCCCTGGATTTTTCAGATAGTATCTCAGGGGTACAAGCTGGAATTCGAGACGTCCCCCCCCCCCCGCCGTTTCCTCAAATCTGCCTTGCCAACCACTCCCTCAGGCAGGGAGGCAGTGTTACAGGCAATTCACAAGCTGTATTCACAACAGGTGATAGTGAAGGTACCCCTACTTCAACAAGGACGGGGTTACTATTCCACAATGTTTGTGGTACCGAAACCGGACGGTTCGGTGAGACCCATTTGAAATTTGAAATCCTTGAACACATATATAAAAAAATTCAAGTTCAAGATGGAATCGCTCAGGGCGGTTATTGCAAGCCAGGACGAGGGGGATTACATGGTATCACTGGACATCAAGGATGCTTACCTGCATGTCCCCATTTACCATCCTCACCAGGAGTACCTCAGATTTGTGGTACAGGATTGTCATTACCAATTCCAGACGTTGCCGTTCGGTCTATCCACTGCTCCGAGGGTCTTTACCAAGGTAATGGCCGAAATGATGATACTCCTTCGAAAGAAGGGAGTTTTAATTATCCCGTACTTGGACGATCTCCTGATAAAGGCGAGGTCCAGAGAGCAGTTGTTGGTCGGGGTAGCACTATCTCGGGAGGTGCTACAACAGCACGGCTGGATTCTAAACATTCCAAAGTCACAGCTGGTCCCTACGACACGTCTACTGTTCCTGGGGATGGTTCTGGACACAGAACAGAAAAAAGTGTTTCTCCCGGAGGAGAAGGCCAAGAAGCTGTCATCTCTAGTCAGAGGCCTCCTAAAACCAAAACAGGTGTCGGTGCATCACTGCACGCGGATCCTGGGAAAGATGGTAGCTTCTTACGAAGCAATTCCATTCGGCAGGTTTCATGCAAGAACCTTTCAGTGGGACCTGTTGGACAAGTGGTCCGGATCGCATCTTCAGATGCATCGGCTGATAACCCTGTCTCCAAGGACAAGGGTGTCTCTGCTGTGGTGGCTGCAGAGTGCTCATCTTCAAGAGGGCCGCAGATTCGGCATACAGGACTGGGTCCTGGTGACCACGGATGCCAGCCTTCGAGGCTGGGGGGCAGTCACACAGGGAAGAAACTTCCAAGGACTATGGTCAAGTCAGGAGACTTCCCTGCACATAAGTATTCTGGAACTGAGGGCCATTTACAATGCCCTAAGTCAGGCAAAACCCCTGCTTCAAAACCAGCCGGTGCTGATCCAGTCAGACAACATCACGGCGGTCGCCCATGTAAACCGACAGGGCGGCACGAGAAGCAGGACGGCAATGGCAGAAGCCACAAGGATTCTCCGATGGGCGGAAAATCACGTGTTAGCACTGTCAGCAGTGTTCATTCCGGGAGTGGACAACTGGGAAGCAGACTTCCTCAGCAGGCACGACCTCCACCCGGGAGAGTGGGGACTTCATCCAGAAGTCTTCCAACTGATTGTAAACCGTTGGGAAAAGCCACAGGTGGACATGATGGCGTCCCGCCTAAACAAAAAGCTAGAAAGATATTGCGCCAGGTCGAGAGACCCGCAGGCGATAGCTGTGGACGCTCTAGTGACACCGTGGGTGTACCGGTCGGTTTATGTGTTCCCTCCTCTTCCTCTCATACCAAAGGTACTGAGGATAATAAGGAGGAGTAAGAACTATACTCATTGTTCCGGATTGGCCAAGAAGAGCTTGGTACCCGGAACTTCAAGAAATGATCTCAGAGGACCCATGGCCTCTGCCGCTCAGACAGGACCTGCTGCAGCAGGGGCCCTGTCTGTTCCAAGACTTACCGCGGCTGCGTTTGACGGCATGGCGGTTGAACACCGGATCCTGAAGGAAAAGGGCATTCCAGAGGAAGTCATTCCTACGCTGATTAAAGCTAGGAAAGAAGTAACCGCAAACCATTATCACCGCATATGGCGAAAATATGTTGCGTGGTGTGAGGCCAGGAAGGCCCCAACGGAGGAATTTCAGCTAGGCCGTTTCCTGCACTTCCTACAGTCAGGGGTGACTATGGGACTAAAATTGGGTTCCATTAAGGTCCAGATTTCGGCTCTATCGATTTTCTTCCAGAAAGAACTGGCTTCACTACCTGAAGTTCAAACTTTTGTTAAGGGAGTGCTGCATATCCAGCCCCCTTTCGTGCCTCCTGTGGCACCTTGGGATCTCAACGTGGTGTTGGATTTCCTAAAGTCACATTGGTTTGAGCCACTTAAAACCGTGGAATTGAAGTATCTCACGTGGAAAGTGGTCATGTTGTTGGCCTTGGCTTCGGCCAGGCGGGTATCAGAATTGGCGGCTTTGTCATGTAAAAGCCCTTATCTGATTTTCCATATGGATAGGGCAGAATTGAGGACTCGTCCCCAGTTTCTCCCCAAAGTGGTATCAGCGTTTCATCTGAACCAACCTATCTTGGTGCCTGCGGCTACAAATGATTTGGAGGCTTCCAAGTTGTTGGACGTAGTCAGGGCCCTGAAAATCTATGTTTCCAGGACAGCTGGAGTCAGAAAGACTGACTCGCTCTTTATCCTGTATACGCACAACAAGTTGGGTGCACCTGCTTCAAAGCAGTCTATTGCTCGCTGGATCTGTAGTACGATTCAGCTTGCACATTCTGCGGCTGGACTGCCGCATCCTAAATCGGTGAAAGCCCATTCCACAAGGAAGGTGGGCTCTTCTTGGGCGGCTGCCCGAGGGGTCTCGGCTCTTCAACTTTGCCGAGCAGCTACTTGGTCGGGGTCAAACACGTTTGCTAAATTCTACAAGTTTGACACCCTGGCTGAGGAGGACCTAGAGTTTGCCCATTCGGTGCTGCAGAGTCATCCGCACTCTCCCGCCCGTTTGGGAGCTTTGGTATAATCCCCATGGTCCTTACGGAGTCCCCAGCATCCACTTAGGACGTTAGAGAAAATAAGAATTTACTCACCGGTAATTCTATTTCTCGTAGTCCGTAGTGGATGCTGGGCGCCCGTCCCAAGTGCGGATTGTCTGCAATACTTGTATATAGTTATTGCTTAACTAAAGGGTTATTGTTGAGCCATCTGTTGAGAGGCTCAGTTGTTATCATACTGTTAACTGGGTATTGTATCACGAGTTATACGGTGTGATTGGTGTGGCTGGTATGAGTCTTACCCGGGATTCAAAATCCTTCCTTATTGTGTCAGCTCTTCCGGGCACAGTATCCTAACTGAAGTCTGGAGGAGGGTCATAGTGGGAGGAGCCAGTGCACACCAGTAGTCTAAAGCTTTCTTTATAGTTGTGCCCAGTCTCCTGCGGAGCCGCTATTCCCCATGGTCCTTACGGAGTCCCCAGCATCCACTACGGACTACGAGAAATAGAATTACCGGTGAGTAAATTCTTATTATATATATATATATATATATATATATATATATATATATATATATATATATATATATATATATATATATATACACACACACAGGTTCATAAATATTGGGGCATAACCACAGTTCTCATATTTTGGGCTTTATACACCACCACAATGGATTTGAAATGAAACAAACAAGATGTGCTTTAACTGCAGACTTTCCGCTTTAATTTGATGGTATTTACATCCAAATCAGGTGAACGGTATAGGAATTACAACGGTTTCTATATGCGCCTCCCATTTTTTAAGGGACCAAAAGTAATGGGACAAACTAAACAATCCTAAATCAAACTTTCACTTTTTAATACTTTGTTGCAAATCCTTTGCAGTCAATTACAGCCTGAAGTCTGGAACACATAGACATCACCAGACGCTGGGTTTCATCCCTGGTGATGCTCTGCCAGGCCTCTACTGCAAATGTCTTCAGTTCCTTCTTGTTCTTGGGGCATTTTCCCTTCAGTTTTGTCTTCATCAAGTAAAATGCATGCTCAATCGGATTCAGGTCAGGTGATTGACTTGGCCATTGCATAACATTCCACTTATTTGCCTTAAAAAAAAAAACTCTTTGGTTGCTTTTGCAGTATGCTTCGGGTCATTGTCCATCTGCACTGTGAATCGCCGTCCAATGAGTTTTGAAGCATTTGACTGAATATGTGCAGTTAATATTGCCCGAAACACTTCAGAATTCATCCTGCTGCTTTTGTCAGCAGTCACATTATCAATAAATACAAGGGAACCAGTTCCATTGGCAGCCATACATGCCCACGCCATGACACTACCACCACGCTTCACTGATGAATTGGTATGTTTTGGATCATGAACAGTTCCTTTCCTTCTCCATACTCTTCTCTTCCCATCAATCTGGTACAAGTTGATCTTTGTCTCATTTGTCCATAGGATGTTGTTCCAGAACTGTAAAGGCTCTTTTAGATGTTGTTTGTCAAACTCTAATCTGGACTTCCTGTTTTTGTGGCTCACCAATGGTTTACATCTTGTGGTGAACCCTCTATATTCACTCTTGTGAAGTCTTCTCTTGATTGTTGACTGACACATACAGTATACAGTACACCTACCTCCTGGAGAGTGTTCTTGATCTGGGCAACTGTTGTGAAGGGGTTTTTCTTCACCAGGGAAATAATTCTTCTGTCATCCACCACAGTTGTTTTCCCGTGGTCTTCCGGGTCTTTTGGTGTTGCTGAGCTCTCCGGTGCATTCTTTCTTTTTAAGAATGTTCCAAACAGTTGATTTGGCCACACCTAATGTTTTTCCTATCTCTCTGATGGGTTTGTTTTGATTTTTCAGCCTAATGATGGCTTGCTTCACTGATAGTGGCAGCTCTTTGGATCTCATATTGAGAGTCGACAGCAACAGATTCCAAATGCAGATGTCACACCTGGAAACTACTCCAGACCTTTTACATGCTTAATTGATGATGAAATAATGAGGGAATAGCCCAGTCCTGTCCATGAAATAGCTTTTGAGTCGATTGTCCCATTACTTTTGGTTCATTAAAAGTGGGAGGCACATATAGAAACCGTTGTAATTCCTACACCGTTCACCTGATTTGGCTGTAAATACCCTCAAATTAAAGCAGAAAGTCTGCAGTTAAAGCACATCTTGTTTGTTTTGTTCCAAATCCATTGTGGTGGTATATAGAGCCTAAAATATGAGAATTGTCGATGTCCCAATATTTATGGACCTGACTGTATGTGTAAAATATATATGTGTGTGTGTATATATATATATATATATATATATATAAAAATGTGTGTGTGTGTGTATATATATATATATATATATATATATATATATATATATATATATATATACACACATAGTGTGTGTGTGTATATATATAATATATATAGTGTGTGTGTATATATATATATAAATGTGTGTGTGTATATATATATATATATAGTGTGTATGTATGTATGTATATATATATATATATATATATATATATATATATATATATATATATATATATATATATATATATAGCTAAAAAATAATAAAGGGAACACTAAAATAACACATCCTAGATCAGAATGAATGAAATATTCCTATTAAATACTTTTGTTCTTTACATAGTTGAATGTGCTGACAACAAAATCACACAAAAATTATTAATGGAAATCAAATTTATTAACCCATGGAGGTCTGGATTTGGAGTCACACTCAAAATTAAAGTGGAAAAACACACTACAGACTGATCCAACTTTGATGTAATGTCCTTAAAACAAGTCAAAATGAGGCTCAGTAGTGTGTGTGGCCTCCATGTGCCTGTATGACTTCCCTACAACGCCTGGGCATGCTCCTGATGAGGTGGCGGATGGTCTCCTGAGGGATCTCCTCCCAGACCTGGACTAAAGCATCCGTCAACTCCTGGACAGTCTGTGGTGTTGGTGGATGGAGCGAGACATGATGTCCCAGATGTGCTCAATTGGATTCAGGTCTGGGGAATGGACGGGCCAATCCATAGCATCAATGCCTTCGTCTTGCAGGAACTGCTGACACACTCCAGCCACATGAGGTCTAGCATTGTCTTGCATTAGGAGGAACCCAGGGCCAACCGCACCAGCATATGGTCTCACAAGGGGTCTGAGGATCTCATCTTGGTACCTAATGGCAGTCAGGCTACCTCTGGCGAGCACATGGAGGGCTGTGCGGCCCCCCAAAGAAATGCCACCCCACACCATTACTGACCCACTGCCAAACCGGTCATGCTGGAGGATGTTGCAGGCAGCAGAACGTTCTCCTTGGCGTCACCAGACTCTGTCACGTCTGTCACATGTGCTAAGTGAGAACCTGCTTTCATCTATGAAGAGCAGGGCCGTAACTACGTGTGTGCCAAGGGGGCTTGGCACACAGCGCAGTTGCCCTGGGGGCGCAACGGCCAGCGGCATGTAATGAGTCAAATTGACTCATTACATGCCGCCTCTGTGTGCGCCGCGCTGTGTAGAAGAGAGACCAGCGCCGAGCAGCGGAGAGAAGGAGGAGGAGGGAGGGGGATTGGAGCCGCAGCAGCGCTATTTGATTGGTAATAAGCGCCGCTGCAGCATCCCCCTCTCCTTCTGTATTGGCTGCCCGGCGCTGCTATGGATGCTGGGATGCGGTTCCTCCATCCCAGCATCCAAAGCAGCGCCCGGCAGCCAATACAGAAGGAGAGGGGGATGCTGCAGCGGCGCTTGTTACCAATCAAATAGCGCTGCTGCGGCTCCAATCCCCCTCCCTCCTCCTTCTTCTCAACTGCCTGCACACGCCACACTGCACAGAGAGGGAGATGCCTGCCAGCACGAGGAGCCTGTCAGCGGGAGAAGGTAAGTATCTCTCTCTCTAAAATAGGGGGGTCCTGGCTGCCGCAATGTGTAAAATAGGGGGGTCCTGGCTGCCGCAATGTGTAAAATAGGGGGGGTCCTGGCTGCCGCAATGTGTAAAATAGGGGGGGTCCTGGCTGCCGCAATGTGTAAAATAGGGGGACACCCTGGCTGCCGCAATGTGTAAAATAGGGGGACGCCCTGGCTGCCGCAATGTGTAAAATAGGGGGACGCCCTGGCTGCCGCAATGTGTAAAATAGGGGGACGCCCTGGCTGCCACAATGTGTAAAAAAGGGGGACGCCCTGGCTGCCGCAATGTGTAAAATAGGGGGACGCCCTGGCTGCCACAATGTGTAAAAAAGGGGGACGCCCTGGCTGCCGTAATGTGTAAAAAAGGGGGACGCCCTGGCTGCCGTAATGTGTAAAAAGGGGCTCTACCTGGTGTAGTGGTGCTACTGTGCAGCGTAATTTGAATAATGTAGACTACTGTGCACCGTAGTATGAATTGCTATTATTTTGTGGCCACGCCCCTTCCCCGTGAAGCCACGCCCCTATAAATTTTTCGCGCGCCTGCGGCGCGCACTGCCCCTGTCTTACATGGGGGGGGGGGGCGCCACTGTCGTTTCTTGCACACAGCGCTAAAATGGCTAGTTACGGCACTGATGAAGAGCACAGGGCGCCAGTGTCGAATTTGCCAATCTTGGTGTTCTTTGGCAAATGCCAAACTTCCTGCACGGTGTTGGGCTGTAAGCACAACCCCCACCTGTGGACGTCGGGCCCTCATACCACCCTCATGGAGTCTCTTTCTGATCGTTTGAGTAAACACATGCACATTTGTGGCTTGCTGGAGGTCATTTTGCAGGGCTCTGGCAGTGCTCCTCCTGTTCCTCCTTGCACAAAGGCGGAGGTAGCGGTCCTGCTGCTGGGTTGTTGCCCTCCTACGGCCTCCTCCACGTCTCCTGATGTACTGGCCTGCTCTGGACACTACGCTGACAGACACAACAGACCTTGCCACAGCTCACATTGATGTGCCATCCTGGATGAGCTGCATTACCTGAGCCACTTGTGTGGGTTGTAGACTCCGTCTCATGCTACCACTAGAGTGAAAGCACCGCCAGCTTTCAAAAGTGACCAAAACATCAGCCAGAAAGCATAGGAGCTGAGAAGTGGTCTGTGGTCACCACCTGCAGAACTCCTCCTTTATTGGGGGTGTCTTGCTAATTGCCTATAATTTCCACCTGTTGTCTATTCCATTTGGACAACAGCATGTGAAATTGATTGTCAATCAGTGTTGCTTCCTAAGTGGACAGTTTGATTTCACAGAAGTGTGATTGACTTGGAGTTACATTGTGTTGTTTAAGTGTTCCCTTTCTGTTTTTGAGCAGTGTATATGTGTGTGTATATATGTATGTGTGTATATATATATATATATATATATATATATATGTGTGTGTGTGTGTGTATATATAATTATGTGTGTGTGTGTGTGTATATAATTGTGTGTGTGTGTGTATATATATATATATATATATATATGTGTGTATGTATATATAATAAGATTTTACTCACCTGTAAATCTATTTCTCGTAGTCCGTAGTGGATGCTGGGAACTCCGTAAGGACCATGGGGAATAGACGGGCTCCGCAGGAGACTGGGCACTCCAAAAGAAAGATTAGGTACTATCTGGTGTGCACTGGCTCCTCCCTCTATGCCCCTGCTCCAGACCTCAGTTAGGATACTGTGCCCGGAAGAGCTGACACAATAAGGAAGGATTTTGAATCCCGGGTAAGACTCATACCAGCCACACCAATCACACCGTATAACTCGTGATACTATACCCAGTTAACAGTATGAAATATAACTGAGCCTCTCAACAGATGGCTCAACAATAACCCTTTAGTTAGGCAATAACTATATACAAGTATTGCAGACAATCCGCACTTGGGATGGGCGCCCAGCATCCACTACGGACTACGAGAAATAGATTTACCGGTGAGTAAAATCTTATTTTCTCTGACGTCCTAGTGGATGCTGGGAACTCCGTAAGGACCATGGGGATTATACCAAAGCTCCCAAACGGGCGGGAGAGTGCGGATGACTCTGCAGCACCGAATGAGAGAACTCAAGGTCCTCCTCAGCCAGGGTATCAAATTTGTAGAATTTAGCAAACGTGTTTGCCCCTGACCAAGTTGCAGCTCGGCAAAGTTGTAAAGCCGAGACCCCTCGGGCAGCCGCCCAAGATGAGCCCACTTTCCTCGTGGAATGGGCTGTTACTGATTTAGGATGCGGCAATCCAGCCGCAGAATGCTCCAGCTGAATTGTGCTACAAATTCAGCGAGCAATAGTCTGCTTAGAAGCAGGAGCACCTATTTTGTTGGGTGCCTACAGGATAAAAAAACGAGTCAGTTTTCCTGACTCCAGCCGTCCTGGAAATATAAATTTTTAAGGCCCTGACTACGTCCAGTAACTTGGAATCTTCCAAGTCCCTAGTAGCCGCAGGCACTACAATAGGTTGGTTCAAGTGAAAAGCTGATACCACCTTAGGGAGAAACTGGGGACGAGTCCTCAATTCTGCCCTATCCATATGGAAAATCAGATAAGGGCTTTTACATGACAAAGCCGCCAATTCTGACACACGCCTGGCCGAAGCCAAGGCCAATAACATGACCACTTTCCACGTGAGATATTTCAAATCCACAGTTTTAAGTGGCTCAAACCAATGTGATTTTAAAAAACTCAACACCACGTTGAGATCCCAAGGTGCCACAGAAGGCACAAAAAAGGGGCTGAATATGTAGCACTCCCTTTACAAATGTCTGAACTCCAGGCAGTGAAGCCAGTTCTTTCTGGAAGAAAACCGACAGAGCCGAAATCTGGACCTTAATGGAACCCAATTTTAGGCCCATAGTCACTCCTGACTGTAGGAAGTGCAGAAAACGACCCAGCTGAAATTCCTCTGTTGGGGCCTTCCTGGCCTCACACCACGCAACATATTTTCGCCAAATACGGTGATAATGGTTTGCGGTTACTTCTTTCCTGGCTTTTATCAGCGTTGGAATGACTTCCTCCGGAATGCCCTTTTGCTTTAGGATCCGGAATTCAACCGCCATGCCGTCCAACGCAGCCGCGGTAAATCTTGGAACAGACAGGGCCCCTGCTGTAGCAGATCCTGTCTGAGCGGTAGAGGCCAAGGGTCCTCTGATATTATTTCTTGAAGTTCTGGGTACCAAGCTCTTCTTGGCCCATCCGGAACCACGAGTATCGTTCTTACTCCTCGTTTTCTTATTATTCTCAGTACCTTTGGTATGAGAGGCAGAGGAGGGAATACATAAACCGACTGGTACACCCACGGTGTCACTAGAGCGTCCACAGCTATTGCCTGAGGGTCCCTTGACCTGGCGCAATATCTAGTTTTTTGTTTAGGCGGGACGCCATCATGTCCACCTGTGGCCTTTCCCAACGGTTTACCAACAGTTGGAAGACTTCTGGATGAAGTCCCCACTCTCCCGGGTGTCGGTCGTGTCTGCTGAGGAAGTCTGCTTCCCAGTTGTCCACTCCCGGAATGAACACTGCTGACAGTGCTAAGACGTGATTTTCCGCCCATCGGAGAATCCTTGTGGCTTCTGCCATCGCCATCCTGCTTCTTGTGCCGCCCTGTCGGTTTACATGGGCGACTGCCGTGATGTTGTCTGATTGGATCAGTACCGGCTGGTTTTGAAGCAGAGGCCTTGCCAGACTTAGGGCATTGTAAATGGCCCTCAGTTCCAGAATATTTATGTGTAGGGACGACTCCTGACTCTACCAAAGTCCTTGGAAATTTCTTCCCTGTGTGACTGCCCCCCAGCCTCGAAGGCTGGCATCCGTGGTTACCAGGACCCAGTCCTGTATGCCGAATCTGCGGCCCTCTTGAAGATGAGCACTCTGCAGCCACCACAGTAGAGATACCCTGGTCCTTGGAGACAGGGTTATCAGCCGATGCATCTGAAGATGCGATTCCGACCACTTGTCCAAGAGGTCCCACTGAAAGGTTCTTGCATGGAACCTGCCGAATGGAATTTTGCTTCGTAAGAAGCTACCATTTTTCCCAGGACTCGTATGCAGTGATGCACCGATACCTGTTTTTGTTTCAGGAGGTCTCTGACTAGAGATGACAGCTCCTTGGCTTTTTCCTGCGGGAGAACACTTTCTTTCTGTTCTGTGTCCAGAACCATCCCCAGGAACAGCAGGCGTGTGGTAGGAACCAGCTGTGACTTTGGAATGTATAGAATCCATCCGTGCTGTTGTAGCACTTCCCGAGATAGTGCTACTCCGACCAACAACTGCTCCATGGACCTCGCCTTTATAAGGAGATCGTCCAAGTACGGGATAATTAAAAACTCCCTTTTTTCGAAGGAGTATCATCATTTCTGCCATTACCTTGGTAAAGACCCTCGGTGCCGTGGACAGTCCAAACGGCAGTGTTTGGAATTGGTAATGGCAATCCTGTACCACAAATCTGAGGTACTCCTGGTGAGGATGGTAAATGGGGACATGTAGGTAAGCATCCTTGATGTCCAGGGATACCATGTAATCCCCCTCCTCCAGGCTTGCAATAACCGCCCTGAGCGATTCCATCTTGAACTTGAATTTTTTTATGTATGTGTTCAAGGACTTCAAATTTAAAATGGGTCTCACCGAACCGTCCGGTTTCGGTACCACAAACAGTGTGGAATAGTAACCCCGTCCTTGTTGAAGTAGGGGCACCTTGACTATCACCTGCTGGGAATACAGCTTGTGAATTGCCTCTAGCACAGCCTCCCTGCCTGAGGGAGTTGTCGGCAAGGCAGATTTGAGGAAACGGCGGGGGGGAGACGCCTCGAATTCCAGCCTGTACCCCTGAGATACTACTTGAAGGATCCAGGGATCCACCTGTGAGCGAGCCCACTGATCGCTGAAATTTTTGAGACGGCCCCCCACCGTACCTGGCTACGCCTGTGGAGCCCCCGCGTCATGCGGTGGACTCAGAGGAAGCGGGGGAAGAATTTTGATTCTGGGAACTGGCTGACTGGTGCAGCTTTTTCCCTCTTCCCTCGTCTCTGTGCAGAAAGGAAGCGCCTTTGACCCGCTTGCTTTTCTGAAGCCGAAAGGACTGTACCTGATAATACAGTGCTTTCTTAGGCTGTGAGGAAACCTGAGGTAAAAAAAATTTCTTCCCAGCTGTTGCTGTGGATACGAGGTCCCAGAGACCATCCCCAAACAATTTCTCACCCTTATAAGGCTCTATGTGCCTTTTAAAGTCAGCATCACCTGTCCAGTGTCGGGTCTCTAATACCCTCCTGACAGAATGGCCATTGCATTAATTCTGGATGCCAGCCGGCAAAATATCCCTCTGTGCATCCCTCATATATAAATCCCTCATATATAAGACGACGACTTATGTTCGCAAAATAGTATCCCTGTTTGACAGGGTTACAGACCACGCTGCAGCAGCACTATCTGCAGGTCTCAGTCTAGTACCTGAGTGTGTAAATACAGACTTCAGGATAGCCTCCTGCTTTTTATCAGCAGGTACCTTCAAAGTGGCCGTATCCTAAGACGGCAGTGCCACCTTTTTTGACAAACGTGTGAGCGCCTTATGCACCCTAGGGGATATCTCCCAGCGTAACTTATCCTCTGGCGGGAAAAGGTACGCCATCAGTAACTTTTTAGAAATTACCAGTTTCTTATTGGGGGAACCCACACTTTTTCACACTTCATTCACTCATTTGATGGGGGAACAAAACACTGCCTGCTTTTTCTCCCCAAACATAAACCCCTTTTTTAGTGGTACTTGGGTTAATGTCAGAAATGTGTAACACTTTTTATTGCCGGGATCATGTAACGGATGTTCCTAGTGGATTGTGTATATGTCTCAACCTCGTCGACACTGGAGTCAGACTCCGTGTCGACATCTGTGTCTGCCATCTGAGGGAGCGGGCGTTTTTGAGCCCCTGATGGCCTTTGAGACGCCTGGGCAGGCGCGGGCTGAGAAGCCGGCTGTCCCATAGCTGTTACGTCATCCAGCCTTTTATGTAAGGAGTTGACACTGTCGGTTAATACCTTCCACCTATCCATCCACTCTGGTGTCGGCCCACAGGGGGCGACATCCCATTTATCGGCATCTGCTCCGCCTCCACATAAGCCTCCTCATCAAACATGTCGACACAGCCGTACCGACACACCGCACACACACAGGGAATGCTCTGACTGAGGACAGGACCCCACACAGCCCTTTGGGGAGACAGAGAGAGAGTAAGCCAGCACACACCAGAGCGCTATATAATGTAGGGATAAACACTATCACTGAGTGAATTTTCCCCAATAGCTGCTTGTATAAACAATATTGCGCCTAAATTTAGTGCCCCCCCCCTCTCTTTTTAACCCTTTGAGCCTGAAAACTACAGGGGAGAGCCTGGGGAGCTGTCTTCCAGCTACACTGTGAAGAGAAAATGGCGCCAGTGTGCCGAAGGAGATAGCTCCGCCCCTTTTTCGCTGACTTTTCTCCCGCTTTTTTATGGATTCTGGCAGGGGTAATTATCACATATATAGCCTCTGGGGCTATATATTGTGATTATTTTGCCAGCCAAGGTGTTTTTATTGCTGCTCAGGGCGCCCCCCCCAGCGCCCTGCACCCTCAGTGACCGGAGTGTGAAGTGTGTATGAGGAGCAATGGCGCACAGCTGCAGTGCTGTGCGCTACCTTGGTGAAGACTGAAGTCTTCTGCCGCCGATTTTCTGGACCATCTTCATGCTTCTGGCTCTGTAAGGGGGACGGCGGCGCGGCTCTGGGAACGAACACCAAGGACGGGTCCTGCGGTCGATCCCTCTGGAGCTAATGGTGTCCAGTAGCCTAAGAAGCCCAAGCTAGCTGCAAGCAGGTAGGTTCGCTTCTTCTCCCCTTAGTCCCTCGTTGCAGTGAGCCTGTTGCCAGCAGGTCTCACTGTAAAATAAAAAACCTAACATATACTTTCTTTCTAGGAGCTCAGGAGAGCCCCTAGTGTGCATCCAGCTCGGCCGGGCACAGAAATCTAACAGAGGTCTGGAGGAGGGGCATAGAGGGAGGAGCCAGTGCACACCAGATAGTACCTAATCTTTCTTTTGGAGTGCCCAGTCTCCTGCGGAGCCCGTCTGTTCCCCATGGTCCTTACGGAGTTCCCAGCATCCACTAGGACGTCAGAGAAATATATATATATATATATATATATATATATATATACACAAATTCCCAAGTGCGCTAAAGTGGAATGTAATTACACAGTTCTTCCAGCGTTATTTTCGTTGGAATGTAGACTGGAGGGTATTTAAATATGGGGACCTGTAACAGACACCCCTCACCAAATAGTCACCCAAACAAGAGGCCAACAGGCCAATTAGTAAAAAAAAAAATTTTTTTTTTTATTTTTTTTTAAAGCAATATTTTTATTGAAGAGAAGTCGAATAAGCTGATACAAATCAAACAGGAGATGACAACTCCAAATAAATTCAAAATCACATACACGCTATCCCGTGGGGAATAACCAAATATAGCAAAAACAGGGGAGTACATCATCAATACCAAATATATATCGACAACATTTTTTCTGTGTTTGAATGAAAAGTAAAGAGAAGGATAGGAAGAGAAAATCAAAGATGAAGAGAGTAAGAGTGGGAGAAAGAAAGGGGAGGGGGGGATGGGAAAGTGGGAGATCAACAAAGGAGCATACAAGTTAAAGTCATGTCGTGGGAGGTAGCACCTCCTAACTACAATCTTTACAATCTGTACAACCATGGACAGTATAACACCTCTTTTGCCTATTGGGACCTGTTTGACGTAATGTATCATACCCCGGCAGTAGAGGGCATAGTATAGGTGAACCAGGGTTCCCAGATCCTCCTATATTTCTCTGACCTGTCACGTAACGAGGCTGTAATTTTCTCCATCATGGAAATATGCCATATTTTAGCTATTAACATGCTCCTAGGGGGGGGTAGTGTTTTTTTTCCAATTTTTAGCTATCACACATCTGGCGGCATGAAGGATTTGGAGAACCAGGCTACTCGCATGGCTGTCTAGGTTGGATAAGGGTAGGCCGAATAGGGCCGACCAAGGATCCAAAGTTATCTGCGAACAGAAAATAGATCCAATAAGAGCTTCCACCTGAGCCCAAAACGTGCGTATTATGGGGCATGACCACCAGATGTGTTTGAAATCTCCAATTTGGCCGCACCCACGCCAACACAATGGGGAGGACCCGGGAAAAATCCTATGTAATGTTGCAGGGACCCGATACCATCTAGTATAGACTTTATAAGAGTTTTCCTTCACTAAGGAGGAAATTGAAGACTGGGCTACGTTTTGTCTAATGATTTCCCATGAGTCTTCTTCAGGGGGGGGCCAAGGTCCTGTTCCCATTTACGTTCATGGGGGAGTATGGTCGCTGCCTTCAGAGAACGTAGTAAACCATAAAGTATAGAAATAATACCCTGCCGCATAGGAGAATAAATACAAAGACGCTCTAAAGGGGTGAGTTGGCGAATAACCTGGGGTTTGGGAAGGGAGCTTAAGAAGGAGCGGATTTGTAAATATTCGTAAAATACAGGTTGGGAGATATCATATTTATCACACAAAGATTGTAGGGAGCGCCAGGAAGAACCTTCTATAAAATCAAACACCAGTCCCGGACGCGGGTTCAGGTGGAGCCACGAATGGGACCGTAAGGTGGAACCAGGGGGAAAATCCTGATTATCCCAAATGGAAGTGATGGGCGATGGGAAAGTGGATAGACCATAATGTCGAATGCAGAAAAACCACAGGGAGCAGGTGAATTTTGTGGAGGGGACACACGTTTGTATCGTCCGTAGTGGCTTGGTCGGCGTGAGTAGGGAAACTAAAGTGGAGACCCCGGCCGCAAGACGCTCAATTCGAATCCAGGGTAGGTGGGGCGCTGGAGAGAACCAGGCGAGAGCCTGACTCAGGTGAGTTGCATGATAGTATTTACGGATGTCCGGCAATCCTCTGCCTCCCGCCAGTGGGTCACGCACCAGAGTGGAGGTCTTGATTCTAGGAGGCTTACCAGACCATACAAATTTTAGGAAGAGTCTCTGCATTCGACATAAAGCCTCAGCGGGGATGCATACGGGAATTGTTTGAATCAGATACAAAAGCCTGGGTAGGACGTTCATCTTTACGGAGACTATCCGTCCGAACCAGGCTATAATCTGCTTGTCCCAAGCCCTGAGATCCGACTCTATACACTTAAAAAGGGGTGGAAAATTTTCAGAGTATAAAGAGTCGTAGGAGTTTGTGATGAACACGCCTAAGTACCTGATTTTCTTGGAGCGCCAAGAAAAATTAAAGTTAGCAGCTAGGAGAGACCTGGTATCCTCATTAAGATGCAAAGGGAGGGCTTCCGATTTGGAATAATTAATGCGGTATCCCGAGTAATGAGAGTATGAAGATAGGGTTTTAAATAGGTTAGGGATAGATATATTGGGGGAGGAAAGAGTTAACAGAACATCGTCTGCAAATAATGACAATTTAAACTCCTCTTCACCAACAGAGATACCTTTAATATCAGGGTTGGCCCTGACCATACACGCCAGTGGTTCGATAGTCATTGCAAAAATTAGTGGTGACAGGGGACACCCCTGACGTGTACCGTTATTGATGTGGAAGAGATGAGAGTCCTTGCCATTAACCCGGACTCTAGCGGAGGGGTTGGAGTAGAGTGCCTGAATACCCTGAAGTAGGCTTCCTCCCAGGCCGAACCTACGTAGGGTGGCGAACATAAAGGGCCAAAGTATTTTATCAAAAGCCTTCTCTGCATCGAGTGAGAGAAGGATAGAAGGTAATCTAGCTTTGTTAATAAGGTGGACTAAATTAATAGTTCTGCGGGTATTGTCTCTAGCTTGTCGGCCTGGGATGAAGCCCACCTGGTCAGCGTGTATCAAACACGGGAGGACTGAGTTTAATCTCAAGGCTAGGATTTTGGCAAAGAGTTTAATATCGTTATTTAGTAAAGAGATGGGGCGGTAACTAGCACAGGAGTTGGGGTCCTTCCCAGGTTTATGGATTAAAACTATTCGTGCCTCCAATGCACGGGGCGACAGAGGATTACCTCTGAGAAACCCATTGAAGAGCCTACAAAGGTGGGGCAGTAGAATCCCCTTGAATTTCTTGTAATACATAATTGACATCCCATCAGGTCCAGGGGCCTTACCTGATTTCTAAATTTTAAGTGCGTTGTCTATTTCCTCGATAGTTATCTCTGAGCCTAACTGAGACACTGTCGAGCCACTCAGTGACGGTAGGTTACATTTATCTAAGAGGGATTCAATCCCCTCATTAAATCTCGGTGATGATGAGGGGGCCGCTTCCGTGTTATATAATAATTTATAGAATTCCTCAAATTCACCCAGAATGCAGTCAGGGTCATGAGTTAGAGTTCCCTGTTTGGTGCGAATAGATAGGATATTTTTGGAAGAAATCTGAGCCCTCAACTTTCTAGCGAGAAGTTTATCTGCTTTATCCCCTTTTTCATAGTAAATCTGGTTAAGACGTCTAAGGCATTGTTCAGTCTTGTGAGATAACAGTATATTAAGTTCACCCCTGACTTTAAGCAGCTTTTCTAAATCGGCAGGGTTTAGAGAGGACTTATGAACTTCCTCCAGGTGGTGGAGTTGATCAGTCAACTCTAGGATCTTTTGGGAACGCTGTTTAGTGAGCCTGGCCGCGATCTGAATGAAGTGGCCCCGGAGAGTAAAAAGTTATTTTAATAACATATACACAGTTCAAAGTATAAAATTGTGTCAATAAAATGCAACTAAAAGAGTACACAGCCAACACGTTTGTAAGGTGGAATCTAGATATCCCCTCACCTTTTGCAAGGTGCGAGCTCGACAGGGAGTATCTTTACAGACTAGGTTGTGATTCTCTGACTGACAAATCCAACGCGTTTCGTCTTATCGACTTCATCAGGGCTAACTAATATAGGAAAAGGCTAATTTGCTCATGATGAATTAATATAAAGGATCATAACCTCTAATGTACGATTATTCAGAATCTCCTATATCTGGACTTAGTGGATGAAGCTCTTATATCAGGGCTCCTGATTAGAGGTTAAGAGGTATTCCTTCTTAAATGTGTAATCGGTTGGATAATGGTGTTTTGTATAAACTACCTTAAAACTAATTGGGCGTAAATCCTTACAGGGTCGCCTAGGAATACTATTGGTTATAATCTCTTAGGAGTGCTGACAACCATATGTCGGCATTTTTGCAAACTACCTAAAGTGTGGTGTCCAATTTTAAATTCAAGACTATTTCTGATTCGGATGTTGACCAACGTACAACGAAATTCAAGAATTATATAGCTGGTTTAACAATCTCAAAAGTATAAGTGGTGTGGCTTCCTCAATAGGTCTCACAGAATAGATCCTGGGAGAGATTTGGCTGCATGTGGAAATCACAGAATTCTGTGATAGAGATATATATATATATATATATATATATATATATATATAGGGTAGTGTCCACACTCACGTGTTGCATAGAAGTTTGCTGGGGTAGCATCCAAGTAGATAAGAACAAAGTCCCATTCTAACACAAATCCAATAGAAAGCAGGAGCACTCACCAGTCTTCAAAATAGCAAAGATTTTTATTCAGATCATCAGTGCAAGATTCAGATCAACGTTTCGGTCAAGATGATTATAGACTGAAAAGATTACCCTTATATACCCCATATAAGCCCACCCACCAATTAATCAAAGCAACACCCCTACACCCCATACAGAGACAACAATAACAATGAACATATCACAAGTATACATGAAACATATAGAGATCAATAGTTAAAATGCCAATCGTCACCCTACCTAATTCCAGTCATAGTAATAAGCCACAATCTTGTGCATATCACTAGAAGCATATTTAGAATCTCGTGTGGCTGATGAAAGCTCCGGCGTGCGTTCCACAGGCCTCCTCGCTTCCTGCCTGTGGAGCGCATTAGCTGACCGGACATCAGGCGCTGCCATGGTAACAGAGCGCCGAGACCGGAAAGTAAAGAATCCGTTAGATTCTCTTTAATATTAGAAGCTCAAGCTCCCGCAGGTGATCAAATGATCTCAACTATAGTTGAGGATATCCTAAAGGTTCATGGTATAGTGCATGAAGTCAAATAATCACTGCATCTGTCACAGCTGATCCGTTGCTATGGTAACTAAGTACATTATTCAAAAATCTAAAGACTGGACTGGATAGGCAGGGCGGGATTGGGATCTAAGGTGAACCATATGGTTAATATGTGCATGCAAATTAGTGCACACATATACACATATGCACCCATATGCACACACAGATAACCAACAGGACTGGATTAGACATATTATAATACCTATTAGAGAGTTCCTTCAGGTAAATAATTGCTCCCTAAATAGAGCACTCATATAATTAAATTGCATATAGGAAGAGGACCATGTCTAGGAATACAAAAAAAGAAAAAGAGTAATGAGTAATAAATCAAAGATAAGCCACCATCACAGGCCAAAAATATAAAAAAAATAAAAAATAAGAATAATAATAAAGAGATGAAAAAAAGTCCAAAGTTATTCCAGAAAAATGCCATAGTGAATGCCATCATTTAGGCCAAGAGGTCTTATGGTGTCTAGGCGGTGTATCCAAGCCGCCTCACGTTTCAACAAGAGCTTTGCCCGATCTCCACCTCTTCTTAATGGTGCCACTCTATCAATCACCATATTTTTCAAAGTCGCCAGCGGGTGACGGGCCTCATAGAAGTGTCTGGCCACCGGTTTATCGGAGTTACCACTAGTCAAAGCCTCTCTCACAGACAGACGGTGGTTTGCCATCCTTTCATGGAAGGGGCGAATTGTTTTACCCACATAGACGAGGGAGCAAGGGCATGTCAAGGTATAGACAACAAAATCAGATGTACAGCTCAATCTGTGTCGGATAAATATTTTAGCACCAGTATGCGGATGATGAAAGTACTCTCCACTTGTCATACTCCGGCAAGTTGTACAATTAGTGCATCTGTAGCATCCCATTTTTTGGGGGACCAGCCACATATCCGAACCAGATTCAATTGGTCTATCCGTCTGCATTAAGATGTCCTTCAAATTGCGCGCCCATCTAAAGCTCAATAGGGTTTTTTTCGGCAATCTTTGTTAATAATGTTTAATAATGTAATAATGTTTGTTAATAATCTTTGCTATTTTGAAGACTGGTGAGTGCTCCTGCTTTCTATTGGATTTGTGTTAGAATGGGACTTTGTTCCTATCTACTTGGATGCTACCCCAGCAAACTTCTATGCAGCACGTGAGTGTGGACACTACCCTATATATGATACTTTGCATGACTTTGCAAATTATGTCCTGCACCAGTGATTATATGATATGGATTTAATTAATCTATTTTTGAAAGTCTTTTTAATGAACATCTTGATTGAATGGATTGGACCTTGATGACCTGTGGACTGCTTTGCCATTAAAGCTCAAATGGATATTTGTTTTTTTCTATATTTTTCTTACAGATATTTCTCTATGAAATGTTATTTATATAATACCATGGAGAAAAAAAATTTCTGGTGCTGACACTTTAGGAATTTTTTTTATATCTTTTTCTCTTTTTATTTTTTGATTTTTTCTCTTTATGTATATATACATATGATTGTGACTATATACATAATATTTACATTTTTTTGTGTTCTGTGACCTGACTCAGTGGTATAGACTAATTGATGGGATGTGTCTAGTGTGAGTAGACACTGTTGATTTACTTTTTAGATGGAGAATCTTGTCTCTACTGATTTATTACATGCGGCTGAACATGATTCATTGGCATTCACTGATGAGGATGCCGAACGGGTGTTGTCTGAGTTTAGCGATTTTGAACAGATTCCAGCAGAAAGTTCTCTAGATTTGTATCATAAACTTCTGAACCTTAAAAAGAGGGAGATAGATTTACTATTACACGGACAGTTTCTTTCTGACTATTTCCGGAGGAAGCAGATCCCACGGGGCTTTCGTTTGAAAAATATCCCTACAATTGGAAGGGGGAACCCATCCTTTTATAGCAAGTGGTGCTCTATTTTAAATAAGTGCTCGTTCGATCTGCTTCTTCTGGTAATTGAGGAAGTAGGGAGTGACCTGAAAAAGCTTAGAACTGAGATCACTAGCTTTAAACCGGCAGCCATTGACTCCCTACAGAAAGATAATACACAACAATGGATGACTAAACTTAAACAACAAACCGAAAAATATCGTAAAGACCTTGTTTCCTTCAAACGATCTAAACTTGAGAAAGTTGATCGGGACTATAAGGATCATAGAGTCTATAATTGGCTGACCGGGAATGAAAACCCCTCGTTTAGGTTCAGGGGCAATAGATATAAACAGAATCAGGCACACTTTGATAGCTATTCCTCATCAGAGAGGGATTCTTCTGACTCTCAGACACGCTCAAAACCCCCTTTACCTAGAGCTAATACCCGATCACAATTTGGGGAACTGTCTTTAAACGTAGAAGGCCCCACCTCCGGCGGGGCAAATATAAAAGAAAAGAGAAAAAAACCAAAAACAACGAAGAATCGGTGATTAACTTATCTTCATATAAACTTTCATCCTTAGAAACTAGTCTGCTTTCCAGAGGTTTGAGCTTCATACCTACACCTAGATTTAATGAATTTGATTGGGCCATTGATAGATTTAAGGTTGGTAGGAAACTGAGACTCATAGAAAAATGTTCTAATCCTATGATAAATGTTCAAACCTCTAAATCCTTTAAGAGAAAGAGTACTTATGATCCCCCATCCCTAAATCCTAGTATAAGGACCTTCACTAGGATGCTGGAACAGGATGTAAAAAAGTCACTTGAAAAGCATAAACAATGTAGATACAATCTTACTGGGGTTGAGAGAAGGGCTTTAAGTGATTTAAAGAATAATTCACGGGTTACCGTGAGACCTGCCGATAAGGGTGGGGCAGTGGTTCTATTAGATACCAGTGATTATAATTCTGAGGCATTGAGACAACTTGCGGACAGTGATACATATAGACTACTACCGAGTGACCCGGTGTTGATCTTTAAAAGCCGATTGGATAAATTACTGGATGCTGCTTTAGTACATGGTTGGATTGATGAAGAAACTACTGGTTTCCTAAAAACAGATTTTCCTATTTGCCCAATACTGTATTTACTGCCAAAAATTCACAAAACACTGGATAAACCACCGGGACGCCCGATAATCTCTGCACGTAACTCATTATTCTCCAATGTGGCCCAATATGTGGATAGTTTTTTACAGATTTGTGTTAAGGAAACCAGTAGTTATCTTAAAGATACGGGTGACTTTTTGAGACTTTTGAACCTGCTTCCTTATGTTGATCAAGGAATTTTTGTCACCCTTGACGTTACGTCTCTCTATACAGTGATCCCACATGGTGCTGGCCTAGCAGCTACTAGGCGGGCTTTGATACACTCACATACTGGGACACCACCGATTGAATTCTTGATGGAATTGCTTGAACTCATCTTAACATGTAATTATTTTCGCTTTGGGGGGCGGTACTATCTCCAAACGGCGGGAACCGCGATGGGAAGTAATATTGCCCCTTCGTATGCAAATCTTTATATGGATGAATATGAGAATCAGAACATCTTCCCGCGGTTTGGGGATAGTATCGCCTTCTATCGGCGATTTATTGACGATATTTTTTTAATTTGGAACAACACTGAGGGATCCCTCCTTGAGATGCTTGAATACCTTAATTCACTTGATTCTCCGATTAAGCTTACTATGCATTTTGATACGGAATCTATTGATTTCTTGGATGTAAGTGTCTATACCACTGAGTCAGGCTATGGTTATAAATTGTTTAGGAAGATGACCGATAGGAATACCTTATTATCTTTTGATAGCCACCATCCAGGATCATTAAAACGTAATTTACCTATTTCTCAATTTATGAGGGTTCTTCGGAACAACTCAGATCCAAATACTACTATAATACAGTTGGAGGATATGAAAAATAGATTCAAGGCTATGGGATGTGATGACCATACCATCATGAATTGCCTTGATAAGGCTAAGAAAATCCATGCAGGGCACTCACTGAAGAAGGTATCCGAAAAAAAAAACATTTGTTGTCTCAACTACTTTCAATACAGCAGGATCTGCTATACGAAAGGTGGTCAACAAACATTGGCCAATGGTTAAAACAGATCCATTATTAACAAAGAGATTGCCGAAGAAACCCCTATTAAGCTTTAGACGGGCGCGCAATTTGAAGGACATCTTAATGCAGCCGGATAGACCAATTGAATCTGGCTCGGATATGTGGCTGGTCCCCAAAAAAATGGGATGCTACAGATGCACTAATTGTACAACCTGCCGGAGTATGACAAGTGGAGAGTACTTTCATCATCCGCATACTGGTGCTAAAATATTTATCCGACACAGATTGAGCTGTACATCTAATTTTGTTGTCTATACCTTGACATGCCCTTGCTCCCTCGTCTATGTGGGTAAAACAATTCGCCCCTTCCGTGAAAGGATGGCAAACCACCGTCTGTCTGTGAGAGAGGCTTTGACTAGTGGTAACTCCGATAAACCGGTGGCCAGACACTTCTATGAGGCCCGTCACCCGCTGGCGACTTTGAAAAGTATGGTGATTGATAGAGTGGCACCATTAAGAAGAGGTGGAGATCGGGCAAAGCTCTTGTTGAAACGTGAGGCGGCTTGGATACACCGCCTAGACACCATAAGACCTCGTGGCCTAAATGATGGCATTCACTATGGCATTTTTCTGGAATACCTTTGGACTTTTTTTCATTTCTTTATTATTTTTATTTTTTATATTTTTGGCCTGTGATGGTGGCTTATCTGTGATTTATTACTCATTACTCTTTTTCTTTTTTTTGTATTCCTAGACATGGTCCTCTTCCTATATGCAATTTAATTATATGAGTGCTCTATTTAGGGAGCAATTATTTACCTGAAGGAACTCTCTAATAGGTATTATAATATGTCTAATCCAGTCCTGTTGGTTATCTGTGTGTGCATATGGGTGCATATGTGTACCTATGTGTATATGTGTGCACTAATTTGCATGCACATATTAACCATATGGTTCACCTTAGATCCCAATCCCGCCCTGCCTATCCAGTCCAGTCTTTAGATTTCTGAATAATGTACTTAGTTACCATAGCAACGGATCAGCTGTGACAGATGCAGTGATTATTTGACTTCATGCACTATACCATGAACCTTTAGGATATCCTCAACTATAGTTGAGATCATTTGATCACCTGCGGGAGCTTGAGCTTCTAATATTAAAGAGAATCTAACGGATTCTTTACTTTCCGGTCTCGGCGCTCTGTTACCATGGCAGCGCCTGATGTCCGGTCAGCTGATGCGCTCCACAGGCAGGAAGCGAGGAGGCCTGTGGAACGCACGCCGGAGCTTTCATCAGCCACACGAGATTCTAAATATGCTTCTAGTGATATGCACAAGATTGTGGCTTATTACTATGACTGGAATTAGGTAGGGTGACGATTGGCATTTTAACTATTGATCTCTATATGTATACTTGTGATATGTTCATTGTTATTGTTGTCTCTGTATGGGGTGTAGGGGTGTTGCTTTGATTAATTGGTGGGTGGGCTTATATGGGGTATATAATGGTAATCTTTTCAGTCTATAATCATCTTGACAAAGGTCTACATATAGACCGAAACGTTGATCTGAATCTTGCACTGATGATCTGACTAAAAATCTTTGCTATTTTGAAGACTGATGAGTGCTCCTGCTTTCTACTGGATTTATATATATATATATATATATATATATATATATATATATAGTGTGTGTATGTTATAGTATTTTTCACAGGCACTGCACAGTATAACATGTCCTAACTACCACTGATCTGACTGGATTTAACTCCGTAGCAGGATTATCTCAAGTAGGGTTTTTGGTTGTTTTGCTCCTTTTATATTCTTTGCTCTAATCCATCATGTGGTCTGTTTGAGAACATTTTGAAGATTGTTTTGGATTGGGGGTGGAGGGGGGGGGAGCGTGTGCAATTTCTAAAAGGGCAGTATGCTAGGCCTTTTTAACAACTGATAAACTGTTCAGTTATTAAAGGAAATTTTGATTAACCTTTTTTTTAATAATTTCAATTGGCATGGCGTTCTGTATAGGTTTGTGTACGTTCTGAGTTATAAAGAACCAGTTATATTATGAGCAGTGTGCACTTGCTTATTTATCCATCAAATGGGTGAGTGCATCCATTATCATTGATTTCATAAATGTTACTGTTGAATGCAATTTAAACGGGATCAGTATGAAATGCTGCTGGAAGGGATCCCGGCTGTCGTGATTCCGACAGCGGGATCAGGTTTGCCATAATGCCGGCAGCAGGGCAAGCGCTAGAAAGAATAGGCTGTGGCGCCAGTGTTTCACCGCTAGTCGGGATCCCGGTGTCTCCATTGTGACCTCTGGAAACCCAACTAGCAGTATGTTAACTGCTTCTCATTTAAACACATAACACAAAAAAAAAAATCAGTCAACTGTGTGAATTCTGCACAATCCTGTGGTACGACAGAACAGATATTTAGGAAAACAGACATATCTATCTTAAGCTCACTGTTGTTGATTTGCTGAGATATTTGTACCTACTGTGCTGTGGATCTGCTGAATATGTTTGTACCTAATTAAGATATCCTGTGCTTAGTACATGATTTTCGAGTTGCATATGACCAATTGCAGATTTAATTTGTCATTTCTATTTAGACATTTGTGTTAAATTATTTCTTCAAAGTCCATGGGCATCCACAGGGAGGACATTGGGATCTAGATGGTTAGAGAGGGCCGGACACCAAACTATTCAGCTTTTGATCTCCCAGGATGCTCTAGTGCTCTCCCCCTATACCCCACTCCCAGCCTAGGTTTTTGCTAAGGTGTCAGAGGAGCCGGATGCACCATTTAACAGTGGGACTGCTTTTAAGCAGATGCAAACTTTTTATTTTATGCTTCCTTGTATTTATTTTTTCTGTCAGATTAAGTAGCGATAGGCTGTCCTGGGGACTGCAGCGCTGCTGCTCCTCCAATTCCCCGCCAGCGCTGCAACACCAGTAACTGGTCTGGTAATTCCGTCAGGCACCTTGGAGCTACAGCTAGCAGGCGCCCTGGTGACCCACAGGATGTACTCTGAGACTAAAGAGATGGGTGATGTGGGGACCCACACCTACCTTGCAGTCTTTCCTCTGGTCACTAGGTGGATTGGAGGCATTGATGTGGACCCCACTGCTCCACCAGGGTAATGTTGTACCAGCGCTTTAGCTGTTTGTGAGGCCAATGGCCCCTGGTGGTTAATGTATGCTCTCCCCCGGCAGCACCTCCCCTGGCTCAGAACGAATCTCCACTGTGGCCTCCCACCTCTGACCTGCACCTCCCTCACCCTCCTCCCACTCAGATGCTCAGAGGCCATTTTCAGATACAAGGCTTATGCTGCAGGTCACTAGGAACACTGGGTCCAGTCTCCCTGTATACCTCTCCCAAAGGCCAGGTCATATAATGCTAAATCCTAACAGCCACTGTGGTCTGAGTAGGTTTTTTTTTTGCAATTGTGTGTGTGTATATACAGTTGGAGCATCCCTCATCATTGCAGTATCTCCACCTAAACGTAGGATTAGTCGCACCTAAGCAATAGCTTAGGTTGTTGAGTTTATGCTTGGACAGGTACGTTGAGGCACGTCAACATACACAGCGTGGAATACACATCTTCACCACTAGGTGGCTAATGCTCCCCTAATCCAGTACTGTAGAGCGAATAGTGGTGGATTGATCTACAAGCTCTGGCAAATAGTCAGTGACGACTGTAATGTTACTGTATACTGTACACGCAGACCAATGGTCAGACGGAGAGATTCAATAAAAATAATAGACCAAAAAAATATCAGTAAAAGTAGTATATACAGACGCAAATGAACATGTTAAAGCAATGGTCCATTGATGTGTTACTGTATGTGAGCTTCTAAGTCCCGTAGAAAAATCAATAAATACAAATAGTGTATATACACGCAGCTAACGTGTTAAAGCAATACTGTAGTTCGTTGGTGTGAGCGTCCAAGTCCCGTAGCCAATACAGCATAAGCAAAACCAATGGGAAGGGATCACTGCTTACATTTACACTTGAGCTTGTGTATCTGTCACAAGGCGTCGTGGCCAAGTGGTGAAGTGTGCTGCGCCCCATGCTCAAAGGTCCTGGGTTAGATTTCCAAAGTGTGAATGCCTGTTTTTTTTTCCTGACACTTTATTATGCTTTTTATTTTAACATACCTTCACATTCAATAGAATTATGCACACAGGTTTTACATGAAACAGGGTAATGCCGTAGGAGCGTATCATTACGCTATCTAAAATGCACAGTGGCTACTTAGTGTTTGTAGAGTACTGCAGTGTTCATTCCGGGCGTCCTGAACTGGGAAGCGGACTTC
The DNA here is from genome assembly GCF_028390025.1 of Pseudophryne corroboree. Taxonomy (NCBI): domain Eukaryota; kingdom Metazoa; phylum Chordata; class Amphibia; order Anura; family Myobatrachidae; genus Pseudophryne; species Pseudophryne corroboree. The sequence continues at coordinate 292,673,272 of NC_086452.1, read as the reverse complement.
CTCAGTCACCAGGACGTGCACGCCAGAGAGTGAAGTCTTCATCCAGAAGTCTTTTAGCTCCTAATGGGCAGTGGGGCCTACCATATGTAGACCTGATGGCGTCTCGACACAATAGCAAGGTTCTGGTCTTCGGATCTCGGACCAGGAATCCTCTAGCAGCATTCGTGGACACTGTGCAAATCCATGTAACTTTCAGCTACCCTACGTGTTCCCTCCAGTGTCTCTCCTGCCCAGGGTTCTACGGAAGTTTAAACCAGGAGGAGGGATGCTGTTTCTAGTCGCTCCAGCATGGCCCAGGCGGCATTGGTTCTCAGACCTACAGGGTCTGTCGACAGGGCGTTCCCTTCTCCTACCTCAGCGGCCAGACCTCCTCATACAGGGCCATTGTGTCTGGCCAGACTGGCTTTGTTGGCGTGGCTCTTGAAACATCACTCCTGAGGGACAATTTTTTTTTTTTTTAGGCTGTTATCCAGACTATGTTGAAAGCCCGCAAACCGGCCTCTGCCCGGATTTATTACAGGGTTTGGAATTCTTCACCTGGTGTGCTGATAAGAATTATATTGTCTCTAGTTTCAGAACGTCCAGAATTCTGGCGTTTCTGCAACGAGGCCTTGACTTGGTTTTCGTCGGGCCTACCTCAAGGTACATATATCTGCCTTGTCAGTATGGTTTCTGAGATAAATTGTCTATACCTGACATTCATACTTTCACTCAGGGTGTCCTTCAGATTCAGCCTCCCTATGTCTCCTATGGCTCGCGATCTCCTCAAAGGAGATCGCGAGCAGCCAGTAGCTCGACATTTTAGTAGAGCAAAACATCCATTAAGTATGCTGCGATACAGAATGATTGATCATATACCACCTCTAATTAGAGGTGCCAATAGATCACTCAAATTAATGCAATGCGAGTCTGAATGGATATTCAGACTCGATACACTCAGCCCCAAGGGACGTAACGAACATCTGGGGTTAAATTGGTTTCTTTAGTATTAATGAGTAGTGCTGATAGGCTGGCATGTTATTCAGGCAATATAAAACTATTAATGGTCCATTATAGTATATTACCTCCATAGGCCCTTGATGTCTGTAGTATGAAGTCAATATAAGATTGTGATTAAGATCGATTTATAGTAGCTAATACTCTGATCCCTAGGGATTTGCACATCTTTATATGTTAAGGAGACGGATCGTAATACTGTCCTTAAAGCTGATAGTTTTCACCCTCCCTCATTAAAATATGGATTACCATATTCCCAGATGCTTAGAACACGACGGATCACAAGTGATCCCTCTAAAATTGATGATGCTCTGGATGGTATGGTAGCTAAATTCAAACAAAGGGGTTATGATAACAAGTTACTATTGGCCACCAAACGGAGGGTTTTGCAAATCCCTAGGGAGGTTTCCCTTAAAGGTAATACTATTGTAGATGGTGACCAGCAAAGGATTCCTTGGG